>NC_140961.1:109526655-109536655 GCF_056783735.1 Eptatretus burgeri | reverse complement strand
GCATAGTGATCTGGCACATGTTTTACGCCGGATGCCCTTCCTGACGCAACCCTGGTCGCCTCTTACGACACAGGGATATGGTACACCTATTTTAACCGAGGTATACACCGGCCCAGTATACTGGTACTCATTTCGCCGATCTCAGAAGGATGACAGGCTGAGTCAACCCCCTGGTGTATTAATTCAGTGGCCCAACAGGGCTTGAACTCAGGACCTTTTGGATCCCAAGCCGCTGCCCTAACCACTGCGCCAACACCAGGATATATATATATATATATATATATATATATATATATATATATATATATATATATATATATATATATATATATATATATATATATATATATATATATATATATATATATATATATATATATATATATATATATATATATATATATATATAAATACATTCATATGTATGTTTGTACAGTACCAGTCAAAAGTTTGGACACACCTACTCATTCAAGGGTTTTTCTTTATTTTTACCATTTTCGACATAGCAGAATATCAGTGAAGACAACAAAACTATGAAATAACTCAAATGGAATTATGTAGTAACCAAAAAAGTGTTAAACAAATTAAAATATATTCTATATTTTAGATTATTCAAAGTGGCTACCCTTTGCCTTGATGACAGCTTTGCACATGCTTGGCATTCTCTCAACCAGCTTCATGAGGTAGTCACCTGGAATGCTTTTCCAACAGTCTTGAAGGAGTTCCGTCATATGCTGAGCACTTGCTGGCTGTCTTTCCTTCACTCTGCGGTCCAACTCATCCCACGCCATCTAAATTGGGTTTAGGTCAGGTGAATGTGGAGGCCAGGTCATCTTCTGCAGCACTCCATCACTCTCCTTCTTGGTCACATAGCCCTGACACAGCCTGGAGGTGTGTTTTGGGTTATTGTCCTGTTGAAAAACAAATGATGGTCCAATTAAGCGCAAACCAGATGGGATGGCGTATCGCTGCATAATGCTGTGGTAGCCATGCTGGTTAAGTGTGCCTTGAATTCTGAATAAATCGCTGACAGTGTCACCAGCCAACCACCCCCACACCATCACATCTCCTCTTCCATGCTTCACGGTGGGAACCACACATGCAGAGATCATCCGTTAACCTTCTCTGCGTCTCACAAAGACACGGCGGTTTGAACCAAAATTATCAAATTTGGACTCATCAGACCAAAGGACAGATTTCCACCAGTCTAATGTCCATTGTTTTTGTTTCTTGGCCCAAGCAAGTCTCTTCTTATTATTGGTCTCCTTCAGTGTTGGTTTATTTGCAGCATTTCGACCATGAAGACCTGGTTCACACAGTTTCCTCTGAATAGTTGATGTTGAGATGTGTCTGTTACTTGAACTCTGTGAAGCATTTGCTTGGGCTGCAATCTGAGATGCAGTTAATTTGCGATTTCTGAGGCCGGTAACTCGAATAAACTTATCCTCTGCAGTGGAGGTAACTCCTTGTCCTGTGGCGGTCCTCATGAGAGCCAGTTTCATCAAAGCGCTTGATGGTTTTTGCGACCGCATTGAAGAACCTTTCAAAGTTCTTGAAATTTTCTGGATTGACTGAACTTCATGTCTTAAAGTAATGATGGACTGTCGTTTCTCTTTGCTTCGTTGAGTTGTTATTGCCATAATATGGACAAATACAAAAGACAAAATAATGGTCTTTTACCAAATAGGGTGATTTACTGGATACCAATCCCACCTTGGCACAACACAATTGATTGGCTCAATCGCATTAAGAAGGAAAGAAATTCCAAAAATAAACTTTAAACAAGGCACACCTGTTAATGGAAAATCATTCCAGGTGATTACCTCATGAAGCTAGTTGAGAGAATGCCAAGAGTGTGCAAAGCTGTCATCAAGGCAAAGGGTGGCCACTTTGAATATTCTAAAATATAAAATATATTTTTATTTGTTTTACACTTTTTGGGTTATGACATAATTCAATTTGAGTTATTTCATAGTTTTGATGTCTTCACTGATATGCTACCATGTCGAAGAAAGTAAAAATAAAGAAAAACCCTTGAATGAGTAGGTGTGTCCAAACTTGTGACTGGTACTGTACATTCATACATACTAGTGCGTGCCCGTACGTGCGTGGCCGTACGTGCAAAACAAAAACAAAACAAAAAAAAAACTTTCAAACCGCATGCCAGAAACAACAACCACACAGGCCGTTCCTTCACTCTTGTGTGCCCGTACGTGCGTGGCCATACGTGCGTGGCCGTACGTGCAAAAAAAATAAAATAAAATAAAAATAAACTTTCAAACCACGTGCCAGAAACAACAACCACACAGGCCGTTCCTTCGTTATCGCATGCCCGTACGTGCGTGGCCGTACGTGCAGAAAAACAAAAAAAAAAACTTTCAAACCGCGTGCCAAAAACAACAACCACACAAGCCGTTCCTTCACTCTCACGTGCCCATACGTGCAAAAAAATAAAAATAAAAACTTTCAAACCGCGTGCCAAAAACAACAACCACACAAGCCGTTCCTTCACTCTCACGTGCCCATACGTGCGTGGCCGTACGTGCAAAAAAATAAAAAAATATTTCAAACCGCGTGCCTAAAACAACAACCACACAGGCCGTTCCTTCGCTCTCGCGTGCCCGTACATGCGTGGCCGTACGTGCGTGGCCGTACCTGCAAAAAAAAAATTCAAATACTTTCACACAAACACACAGGCCGTTCCTTCGCTCTTGTAAATGACAACTGGATTGGGGCATTGTGTTTATCTATAAATGCACATATAGCCGATCAGCCCCGTCCGAAATTTTGGTCACCGCTATCAAATTAGGGGAGAATGTTCATAGTGTTTTTTATGAAGGTATAAACCCCTAGAGTTGGAAAACATGTGATAGCATTGTGGCGGTGGCAGCTTTATGGGAGTTATCCCCCTTTTTCCAAAATGGCTGCCAAATGCTCAATACCCTATATATAGCAGATTTTAGACCACCTAGAGCAGTGATACTGGTATCTACGACTTGGTTTGAGGGGTCAGATATATCATTTCTGTATTTACCTAAAATATTGGAGACAGCCTTAATATTAAAATTCAAGATGGCCACCAAAATGGCTGCAGACACATATTTAAATGACCGCGTTTAAGGTCCTAGAACAGTTACGACAGTGATTTTGGTGTACATTTCCAATATTTTAGGTAAATACAGAAATGATATATCCAACTGTAGTGAAATGTACATGATGACTCTTATACTCATCATTTACTGCCAATAATTACTGTTCATCGGCATCCACATCGTCATCCTCATCCGTACTCTCCACATCATCTGATGACCGATTCTCGCAGTCTGACAGTTTGCACATATCAGTGCACTTAAGTCCATTTGCCAGACATACACAATTTGGCATCGTACACTTCCTTGAACATTTGCAGGCCAGTCGGGCCAAGATAGCCTCAGGTGCTGGCTGACCATCCATCCAATCCACTACCATTTATTTATCGACTCCATCCATGTCAATTTCCCACCCTCTGCCAATGGGACTTGGTACACCTGGGTCTTGCTCAAGACATCTTCTCCATATTCCAGCCTGGTAGTTTGCCCTTTGTGCATGTTTGACTAAGCAGTCCCTGCAGGGTGGGAGCTGATGACTCTCTATCTCACCTTTCTTAACACAGAACAAGTTGTACCTGAGATCATTGACCTTGGTGAATGCTGCTTTGGGGCCATAGAGGAGACATGTGACACACTCTAGTTTGTTCATCAGTTCTGAGGAGAGGTCCCATTCCTGGCCCAACTCTGTGAATGTGTTCTTGATTTCCCTGTTGTTGGTCACTAATTTTAGAGCACTTGCCTTCCCTTTACCTGCGAAAGCACTGGTAGTGTCTCATCCAGTGTATGCATGTATACCAATAAGAGCTCTGCAGACATCCACAATTTGGCAGCGTACACTTCCTTGAACATTTGCAGGCCAGTCGGGCCAAGATAGCCTCAGGTGCTGGCTGACCATCCATCCAATCCACTACCATTTATTTATCGACTCCATCCATGTCAATTTCCCACCCTCTGCCAATGGGACTTGGTACACCTGGGTCTTGCTCAAGACATCTCCATATTCCAGCCTGGTAGTTTGCCCTTTGTGCATGTTTGACTAAGCAGTCCCTGCAGGGTGGAAGCTGATGACTCTCTATCTCACCTTTCTTAACACAGAACAAGTTGTACCTGAGATCATTGACCTTGGTGAATGCTGCTTTGGGGCCATAGAGGAGACATGTGACACACTCTAGTTTGTTCATCAGTTCTGAGGAGAGGTCCCATTCCTGGCCCAACTCTGTGAATGTGTTCTTGATTTCCCTGTTGTTGGTCACTAATTTTAGAGCACTTGCCTTCCCTTTACCTGCGAAAGCACTGGTAGTGTCTCATCCAGTGTATGCATGTATACCAATAAGAGCTCTGCAGACATCTATGCCGACAGTGGCAGCGACTTTCCCGATGTCACCTAATCTAGTTCTGGTTCTAGTTCCACATTTCTGGAATAACGGAGCTCCTATCTTGTCATGGAATGCCAAACACATGATAAAGACATCTGTGTCCTCTGCGCATATCACTACAGTCTAGTAGCCCTCTCTCGCAGCATGGACAGCATGGAAAAGTAGGTGCCCATCTGCTTCCTCCTGCTGGCACTGGAGATCTGGTACCTCTTCACTGCCCTGTGATGTAATTCTGCAGCATTTGTCATCTACAGTTACATACAGAATCTTCTCATGTAGTTTCTCTCTGTACACTGGCTTCCTCCATTCACTGACAATGAAGCTAATCAGACTGGTTTTGTTAGTTATTCCTGTCAGGAAACTTCTCCATTGCCTCACAATCTGTGCGCTTGTGATACCCTGCAGCTGGTGTTCAGTCTCTTCACCTCGTGCCGATCTCTCACTGTTCTTGATGGAATTATCTCGATACGTGTCGAACACAACATCTATTCTGGTACTTTTACTTCCTTCACGCAATGCTATAGACAGTATTGTAGTGGCAATGTCTCCAAACGTAGCTTGATCACCCTTTACTCTTTGAACTAAGTTCATTCCATTGACCACAGAAGCCGGATTTTGTGGTAGTTGGTCTGCTACTATCACATTCTTCTGCAAAGTAGTGGCTAAGGAAGCTTTGTTTTCCTGAGTAATCCGTCTGGGGTAGAGAGAGCCCAGGGTAGTGGTCCCAAGGGGTGAGAGCGGATGTCCTCCATCGTGAGATTGCGCCCTGGTGCCATCACTATGATGCGACCAAACAGAGACCGGTCAGTTTTCAAGATTATGTCCTTCCCACTTGTTTTCACTACCTTCTTCTTACACATATTTGTGAATGTCTTCAGCTTGTTGGTTTTCATCGGATCGTGAA
This sequence comes from Eptatretus burgeri, assembly GCF_056783735.1. Taxonomy (NCBI): domain Eukaryota; kingdom Metazoa; phylum Chordata; class Myxini; order Myxiniformes; family Myxinidae; genus Eptatretus; species Eptatretus burgeri. The sequence goes on along the minus strand of NC_140961.1, from coordinate 109,531,286 downwards.
ATGGTTTCGCTGATGGGTCGTTCTCCAGTCTCTCGTTCTGGAAAGTGGCAGAACTCTGCTCTCCAATATCACATGCTTTCATCAGGTCAGAGGCAATGTCTCTGGGTGCCGATTTTGCAGTGGAAATGCTTATGAGGTCTTGCTTCTCTGAGAATGGGTTGACCCAGGCTTGAATGAGGCTGACGACTGCCGACACCGTTTCCTCATCTTTTTGGATTCTGGGCTGCTGTAGATCAGCATGGTTGAGTTCTGATTGGTTACCATGCACCATGTCTCTTTAGTGTCCAAGAAAAGCACTGCGGTACTCTGCTGTTATGGAGTACCTTTTGATGGCTCCTGCTTTTAGGCTGAACCGTGACGTGTCTCCAGGAGTCTGAGTGTCCTTGTTCACCGTAACCTCAATTGTCTGATCTACAGGTATCCGGCCAAAGGGATTATTGCTGGACCTCTGCACCAAGAAATGACCTTCCTGGAAGGCTCTATGTACATCAGGATTCTTCTCGGTAAGATTTGTCATCTGAGCAAAGTATGCAGACAGGTACCTCGCATAGTTGACCTTATCGTAGGCAAAACACCATGGGATCAAAGTTCTAATGGCATTGATGTGCAAATCCCAGTTTCCCTCACGAGAAGCATGCAGAAGGCCAAGTATCACGTGCTCTACCATGTCTATGTATGACATCCAATATCCCGATAGCTCCCCATTGTTGTGGTGGAGGTGTTCCGTGAAGGCTCTCCACAGGATCATCAACTCTAATAATTGTGGACTGTCGCGGAGATCACTGAAGTTATGTTGGTTGAGATCATCAGCTATGTCGTTCACTTTGTGTACACACGATTTGATCACAGTACTCTTCTCCTCGTTGCTGTCTACCCATAGTGTAAACTCTGCCCATGCCAGTCTCATCAAAGCTTCATAGATGCACTTGTGGACCCTGATAGCATGATTGTACTGTTTGCCATCAATTACCCCATTAATGGATCCCTCCGCGACTATCCCGGCTTCTATGCATGTGTCCTTCAAACCTGCATCACAGAACCGCTTTCCTATGATACTCAGTGCATTCATGATGGTGTGGAATGTTCCCATCCTCAAAAGTACATGGGAAAAACGCTCTTTGTGCTTCCAGGCAATTTCAACGGCTTTTGCATCGAGTGCTTGATCCATGACTATGACAAGAGTGTCCAGATATAGCTCATTTCTGATTAGATCTGACTGCTTGAGAATTTCATAAACTGTAGTCAACTCTGTAGCTGGTGCATTGATGGTGGGCAGGTACCCAACAACATCTTCTGAGATTGATTCTTGGTCCCTGGTTTTGATATTAAACCCAGTTCAACTTGGGATTGTCTGACAGTCTGAGTTTGTTTGTTTTGCAAGGACCCATGCCAGGTTCTTGTTACAGGCGACTTGAGCAGACTCTTGTGCTTCCAGGATGTGGCTCTCGCTGGTTGGTAGAGGTTGTGGACCTACACGTGCACAGGCTACATAGACTTCCAGCTCTTCGTGTTCAATGTTGACTGATCTTTGTTTCAGTTTGTCAATGATTGGAAGTTCAGTCGTGGGTGGATGAGGTCCATAGACCTTAGGCTGGATCGCTATTCCGTTGACTCGATGTGACGTACCTTTTCCAGTAAGTGTCTCCTCCAGTCTGTCTATATTATCCCATGCAAGATTTGTGAAGACATAGGGCTTGATGGAGACTGGAAGAACAGCTCTCTGGTTGAAGCCCATTGCTAACTTCTGGAGACACAGAGCGGTATCATTCTCTTCCAGCTGGTCATAAGACACCCCATGTCCAAACTTATTCAGTGTCCGAATAACCTCAATGTTTCCAATGAGTGCTTTTACCGCATAAGGAAGCAGGAAATGTTTTGGTGGTTTACACTGCCCACGTGTCACAGCGTATATCATGTCCTGGCTAAATAACTCGACTAGAATAGCAGTCCTTTGGGATTTATTCATAGTACCAGTAGGATTTCCAGTGAGGAGCCTGACCAGAAATCGCTCTAGCTGATTTGGTATGGCGATATGAGTAGCGACATCAGACGGATGATATGGCCACGGGGTGGAAATCATGTCCTGCTTGATGGCCGTTCGGATATGTGACGAAGTCTGATCTATGATCTTGTTGACATCTGTAGAATTGGCTTTCCAAAGCTTGAGCTCCCTATTATATGTAGAATTTGATTTTCCAAGACAACATCCTTTAATGATGCACAGCAGGGAACCATCAACAACTTTCCATTGTCGTCGGGAAATATTTCCACTGCACCTCCAAGCTCGGACTTCAGTCTTCTGTGCATATTCTTCTTCGTTGAATCCTTCAGAAGATTAACTCCACCAGACAACATTAATGATTCCAGTTTTGTGGTCAAGGATGTGACTGGTATAAGCCTCTTGTTGGGAATAATATCTGCTCTGATGTATTCGAAAAGTTCTTCATAAGCTTCTCCTTCAACCTTGTGATACAGTATAAATTCATGTGTCTCTTTCTCTTCTTCATTCTCATTGTCTCTAGTATAATTCCTATAGCATGAAGTGTGATAGTGTGCCTCGGCGGCAACAATGTCTCCACTGGTTAGTGCTACCATCCTTTCGTCTCCCTTTCTGACAGCACTCTCTTGTAGTGTTTTATCTACTCTCAGTTGTGAAGCTAGCGTAAGTTTTTCACGTGTATTGGAGTGCTTTTGGTACTTGACCTTGCTACAGAATATGCAGATCACATCATAAACTCTTGATTCTGTTGTCGATCTTCTGGAAGACCGTTTTGGAGGACAGCCACTACTACCAGGTAGATCACGACTGCTTTCACCTGCTTTCCTTTTCAAAGTCTCCAAGTCTCTTTTCATGGTGAAGATGCTTCTACATTTTCGATGATAGAACATAATTGGAACGTTTTTGCAACGTCTAAATTGGGGACATGGTTCCTGACTTTGGCGGCTTCAAGTAAGGTTAGCCAGGAGTCATGACTTTGAGGACTGATTAAATGTTCATCTTCGTCGGATACTGCCTGGTGTATGATGCACAGTTTCTTGGTGGGTCCCTGGGGTGTTTCCATGCTGATGGACATCTAATGCTAGTCTAATGTATTCCAGGCCTCTTACGTAGAACTTCCACAACTACCACGATACCTGAAAAAGAGAATATAAACATTATATTACATATATATATATATATATATATATATATATATATATATATATATATATATATTATAAATACATTCAGCCTGGGGGATTTGTCGGTATCAAATCGGGGGTGGGGAGGGGATACTCATAGTGACTATCTTGGCCACCAAAATGCCCAGTACTCTATATATAGCAGGTTTTAGACCACTTAGAGCAGTGATACTGATGTCTATGACTAGGTTTGAGGGGTCGGATATATCATTTCTGTATTTACCTAAAATATTGGAAATGTACACCAAAATCACTGTCGTAACTGTTCTAGGACCTTAAACGCGGTCATTTAAATATGTGTCTGCAGCCATTTTGGTGGCCATCTTGAATTTTAATATTAAGGCTGTATCCAATATTTTAGGTAAATACAGAAATGATATATCTGACCCCTTAAAACTAGTCATAGACACCAGTATCACTGCTCTAGGTGGTCTAAAATCTGCTATATAGAGGGTATTGAGCATTTGGTGGCCATTTTGGAAAAAGGGGGATAACTCCCATAAAGCTGCCACTGCCACAATGCTATCACATATTTTCTAACTCTAGGGGTCTACACCATCCCAAAAATCACTATGAGCATTCTCCCCCAATTTGATACCGACCAACCCCCCAGGCTGATCGGCTAAAAGGAAATCGAGAAATTATTGGAATACAGTAAGTCATCACTATCCGGAAGTCCGTACGTTGAAACCCGTAATGGGGAACGTGCTCTCACTTGGCCATAACTTGGGAAACACTTGTCCGATTAGTTTCAAACCTTGAGAAGGCAAACAAACAGAGATTGCTGGAATTATAGATAGAAGATAGATACTGTGGGTACAAAACACCAAGCAACATGTCCTGTCATTGGTAATTAAATGGCGCCCTTTCCCCAATCGGCCACGCCTTTTCTAGGAGCAACATGTCCACTCAGCAACATGTCCTGTCATTGGTTTGGTAAATAAATGGCCATAACTTGGGAACCACTTGACCGATTAATATCAAACCTTGTAAAGGCACATACTTAGGTCGCCAGCAATATACCTGGCAAGTTTCAATTAGATCGGACCAGTGGTTGACGAGAAACAGCGGTCACAGACAGACACGCACGCACGCACACATTGCTGGAATTATAGATAGATGAATATATTTATACATATATACTGTACGTATATATATATATATATATATATATATATATATATATATATATATATATATATATATATATATATATATATATATATATATATCCTCTTCTTCTTTCGGCTGCTCCCGTTAGGGTTCGCCACAGCGGATCATCCGTTATGATCCGCATAATGATTTGGCACAGGTTATACGCCGGATGCCCTTCCTGACGCAACTCTGGTCGCCTCTTACGACACAGGGATATGGTACACCTATTCTAACCGGGGGCATACACCCCGGTTGTATATCTATATATATATATATATATATATATATATATA
>NC_140961.1:109419155-109524155 GCF_056783735.1 Eptatretus burgeri | reverse complement strand
CACGTTGCTTCCATCCATAAAATTTCAAAGACGCCGGTTCATAAGAACAAGGTCAAGCTGCAGACATTGGGGACAACAAAGCTACAGACTGGCAGAGGGTGAAAACGACTTTCCACTGACCGGGTGACCGCCAACTCATTCGAATGTCACTCAACAACCGTAGGATGACGTCAAGTGACCTACAAAAAGAATGGCAAACGGCAGGTGGGATGAAGTGCACGGCGAGGGCGTTTCGAAACAGGCTCCGAGAAGCAGAGCTGAAGTCGGGCAAAGCTAGAAAAAAATCCCTTCATCAATGATAAGCAAAGAAGAGCCAGGCTGAGGTTTGCAAAAGACCATAAGGATTGGACCATAGAGGACTGGAGTAAGGTCATCTTCTCTGATGAGTCCAATTTTCAGCTTTGCCCAACACCTGGTCGTCTAATGGTTAGACGGAGACCTGCAGAGGCCTACAAGCCACAGTGTCTCACACCCACTGTGAAATTTGGTGGAGGATCGGTGATTATCTGGGGGTGCATCAGCAAGGCTGGCATCAGGCAGATTTGTCTTTGTGAAGGACTCATGAATCAAGCCACGTACAAGGTTCTCCTGGAAGAACACTTGCTTCCTTCTGCTCTGACAATGTTCCTGAACTCTGAGGATTGGTATTTCCAGCAGGACAGTGCTCCATGCCACTCAGCCAGGTCAATCAAGGTGTGGATGGAGGACCATCAGATCAAGACCCTGTCATGGCCAGCCCAATCTCCAGACTTGAACCCCATTGAAAACCTCTGGAATGTGATCAAGAGGAAGATGCATGGTCACAAGCCATCAAACAAAGCCGAACTGCTTGAATTTTTGCGCCAGGAGTGACATAAAGTCACCCAACAGCAATGTGAAAGACTGGTGGAGAGCATGCCAAGACGCAGGAAAGCTGTGATTGATAATCAGGATTATTCCACAAAATATTGATTTCTGAACTCTTCCTCAGTTAAAACATTTGTATTGTCTTGTTTAAAAATGAATATGAACTTGTTTTGTTTGTATTTTTTTGAGGTCTGAAAACACTGAAGCTTTGTTGTTATTTTGACCAGTTGTCATTTTCTGCAAATAAATTCTCTAAATGACAACAATATTTTTATTCGGAATTTGGGAGAAATGTTGTCAGTTGTTTATATAATAAAACAAAAATGTTCATTTTACTCAAACACATACCTATAAATAGTAAAACCAGAAAAACTGATAATTTTGCAATGGTCTCTTAATTTTTTCCAGAGCTGTATATATATATATATATATATATATATATATATATATATATATATATATATATATATATATATATATATATATATATATATATATGTAGCATACACTTTCTAGAGCATTGGGGCTGCTGAGGCAGTTTCTTGACAGTTTATACTGGGTGGTTTGCCATTGCCTTCCCAGCTGCCAGTCAGGGCAGGAATTTGGCATCTAAATCGGGGGCCGGCGATAGCTCGCCTATTCTTCACGAAGGACACCTGGGCATCTATGACGTCCGCCATCTAATGCTGGCAGACACACCCAGTTTAATGTACATTCACGGGATGGGACAGATATTGATGCCTCGTCCTGTCTGCGAAACATGAGGATGACAGTTTGTTGATGGAAAAAGATTCAAATCCAGGCTAAACAGTTCCAAGGTCAGTGTGTATACCTCGAGGCTACACTGACAGTGCCATCTTATGTATTAGATAATGTGTAATTCATTTAGAGAGCAAAGTAAAATAAATTCAAATACGTGTAAATCTCCAAAATAATAGGATTTTGTGTAGCATTTTAAGGTATGTGCACGCAGCATTACTCAAACCTCCCTTACCAGCTATCCACACCACAGCTCCGATTCCCTGAGAATTCCCATCCTGGACAGCTTACATCCAAGGCAAGTCTCCAAGGAAGAGATCACCGCATGCACCAGCAAAGGATCCAATGGTGGAGGCATTCTTTTGCAGCATTATCTTGGACAAAAACAAATGGAGATCTGATCCAAAGTTCATTTGGTTGTGATCTTCAATAGGTCGTGAAAACTTCCTCGTATAGCTTGATCACACTCCTGATTATGGTGTGGAGGGACGAGATTTCAAACTGTCCAGAGCTTACGTGTAAAAGCTTTCCATCAGAGCACCTTTGACATCTGCAACTGCGTACCAGGACAAGCTGGACCACGACAAACCGGACATTCTGATGCTGCTGCCATCGGGAACCCGCAATTAAAGCACCATTCCACATTAGGCTGCTTTGTTTTGGAATTTCGTGATCAATCTGTCATTTACAACAAAGGCAAACACTTCCTGCATTTGATATAGTCATTTATCAAGTACTGTACAACATAACTGGCCAATGCAGTGAAACATAAACTACATAATGGATTGTAAGCTACAGAAATTAAATATGTAAACCTGCTGTATGTTCTCAAAACACAGCAAAAATGTGTTTTCTGGTACTTCTGAACCTTGTATTTCCACACGATTACATATTTAGGAGTGTTTGTTGATCTTAGTTCTGGAGCTCATGCAGCTTAGCAAATAAGCACCACACATAAGGGATACATGTGAAAAGTATTCAAACGTACCTATTCGAATGACAAATAAGAATATCGAACTTGACATTTCAACTTGCACTTCATAAAATAAATAAATAAATAAATAAAAACATTCTATAGCACATCAACAAACCACGTGACCCATACACTGTCGGCCTATAATTTGAACTTGATCCGAATAGTGAGATTAATTAATAGACGCAACAGTTTGGCATGAAATAAAATTGACAAACGCTTGCAGGAACACGTAAATATCATTCTTTCTTCCCTGAGATTTAATATATCCCTTAAAAATTACCATAGTAAACTTGTAACTTTCATTTAAAGTGCAATGCAGAAAGTACTGCATGGGTCTAAAGCATTGCCATGTACCAGACAGTACAGCAGGTAATAGATAGGCCCAGTTTTAAGTTTTCTTCTTCTTTGTTTCCAGTACTATAGACGACTCTGCACTCTTGTTAGAGTAATGCAAGATACTAAACTACATTTTATAAGGGGTACATTAAAGAACCTGGATCGTTCAGTGTGAAAAGCAAACATGTTAGATTCGTCATCAAATTAAGGGACTGCACACACGACCGAAGTTATTGTTCAGCACAGATAATGTCTGCTTCAGCATTAACAGGCAAGCCATTTCCATCCAAGAAGCCCCCATATTAGCCTGGCTTTCCAGTTTTCCCATAATTGATCTCTTCCCACTAATGCGTTCAAACGTGTTCATCCTTTGCCAGGAACGATTTGGATGTATACTCACTTTGGCTGCACCCCTTTGTGCAGCTTTCAAAATCAGCACGGCAGGTTTTATAAAAGCTTACTTATCACCCACTGAAAGCCTGGGGGCAGATTCGATCATATGCCAGAGAGATTTTGAAAATAAATAAATGTAATAACTACTGCGATGCATCTATTTGCTGGATTTTTACCGTCATTTTCTTCCTCGGTATATAGAAACAAAAGGATATCGCAGCAAACATCGGCGCTATATGATCCAAACATCAGGTTTTGATAATTTTGCTGCTGCTGAATGCCACTGGAGGAAAATGAGGGTCAAAAATCTGATGGAGATACCAAAGCGGTACATCGTTTATAGGTCATTAAACGGTGTGCAAAGGAACAGGGTTCCCTTGATTATAACTCTTTGCTCTTGTGTCCTGCACAATAATTGCACCTCCAACTTACAACCGTCTACCATCACTTACCCTAACTTTGAAGTACTATAGGCCACACACCATACGCTCAGCGTGTACAAAAACATGTAGAGACTTTCCTGCTCCTGAGCGCAGATATTTAGATACTTGCTGTGCGGTCATCAAAAGGGGACCATTAAAGCAGTCTTTTACAATGTGCAAAAATATGAACATGCATTTAATATAAATATTTGTTTTATGTCATGTTTTTTTTCATTTATTTATTTAATTTATTAAATAAATCGTGTAATTGTGGAGTCTGTTAACAGTATAGTTGCTCTTGTTATTGTATACTTCTTATATGCACAACCTGTCGGCCAACAAAGCTACATTATACTGGTGTAGAGGTCTTGACATAACTTCAATGGTCAGTGTTTCCTTAACATAACCGGTGTGGTCTTGACCTATCTGGTGGGTTGTAAAAGACAGTCCTTTGAGTTGAGAAGTTCACCATGAGAAACTTCACAATCAGATTAAGTTTCGTTTCGTTTATGCTCTTAGCAAACTTACAACATTTAACATATGCAGAGAAATCTTAGCGCCCCCTATAGGTACAACTACGTTAACTCTGCACTATGAAACATGAAGGCCGTTTTTGTTGTGGCCAAGGTAAAGGAGGTGTATGCAAATTGCAAAGCAGGCAGTAATACAATGACTCAGCGACAATGTGCCACTGCAGGCATGCACTCATTGCCAACTTACAACTGCCAATCTGCTGGTCCTTCCTAACGCCAACAGATGGAGATGGTTAGACATCAGTAACAATTTTACTTCCAAAGGTATAGTGAGGGTTAGCAATATTGCAATTGCTGAGTTTAAGGTCCTCTTCTCTATTTCCATCAATGTTTTCATTGAAGTCCTCCTCCATGTCCTGGTACTCCAGCCTGCTCCCCGAATGGAAGCTTATGGCTTTCTTGAGACTGGTAGCAGTGGGAGAGCACAGATCACTGCCTATCATTGACTGGTCGTCACCCTCTGTCTCGCGCTGGTAGAAGTAATTGAAGTTAGAGACAATGACTGGCACTGGCAAGGAGACAGTGAGCACGCCTGCAATGGCGCAGAGTGAACCCACAATCTTGCCCCAAACAGTTGTCGGACTCATGTCTCCATATCCTACTGTAGTCATGGTTACCAGTGACCACCAGAAAGATTCAGGGATGCTGGTGAACTTGGTCTCATTCTGATCGACCTCTGCAAAGAATACAGCACTGGAGAAGAGGATGACTCCGATGAAGAGGAAGAACACTAAAAGTCCAAGTTCCCGCATGCTGGCCCTTAATGTGTGACCAAGAATCTGCAAGCCCTTAGAGTGCCGCGAAAGCTTAAAAATACGGAAAACCCGGACAAGTCGGATAATTCTCAAGATCGCCAGAGACATGGTCTGCTGTCCATTGGACCCTTTATTCTGAGCTAGCTCTGTACCGAGCGTGATAAAGTAGGGCATGATTGCAACAATATCGATGATGTTCATGATGTTTTTGAAAAAGTCGAGCTTGCTCGGACATGAGGAAAAACGTACAATCAGTTCAAAGGAAAACCATATAATGCAAATAGTCTCCAAGATGAACAGTGGGTCCGTTAGCAATTCAAACGAAGGGGAGTAGGTTCCATTGATGGTTATTAGGTGCACCTCCAAATCTATGACCGATTTATCACGAAAAATGGGGAGAGTCTCGAGGCAGAAGATGATGATGGAGATGAGAATGACCAGCACAGACACGATGGCGATGCCCCGAGCCGCACTTGAACTCTCGGGGTACTCGAACAGGAGCCAGACCTGCCTCTGGAACTCATTTTCAGGTAAAGGTTTCTCAATTTCCTTCACGTAGCCCTCATCCTCGCGATACCTGAGTATCGTATCTTCTCCCAACTCGTAGAATCTGATCTCCTCCGTAAAGATATCAAAGGGCACATTTATGGGCCGCCGTAGCCGCCCCCCGGACTGGTAGTAGTACAGGATGGCGTCGAAACTTGGTCGATTGCGGTCAAAAAAATATTCATTGCGCAGTGGGTCAAAGTAGCGCATCCTCTTCTGGGGGTCTCCCAGCAAGGTCTCAGGAAACTGCGCCAAAGTCTTGAGCTGAGTCTCAAATTTAAGACCTGATACGTTAATGACCACTCGCTCGCAGAAATCGTGGCTGGCATGCGTGACTTCATATCTGTCCTGCTGGTAACTCTGCGTTGCAGGGGCTTCGTCTGATCTTTTCACACCAACCACCGTCATGGTGTCTTCCTTCGGTGCTCTCGAGGCACGAGGCGCCGCTGTTGCTAGCACCGCCGCATCCTCACAGCCGGGCCATTAGAAAATGGAGAGGATCCGCTCTCACTGGCCAATTCTCGCTGCTGCCTCAGCAGATTCTCACCGTGCGATCGTGCCGGCCGGACGAGCAGACACACCCCGTGCGGTGCTCGGGGGAAAACGAAAGCAGCACGAAGAGGTGCGGTGAATACACCCAGTCTAAGGGTGCACGCTGGCGGCTCCGTAGCGCGGTGCACAGGGATGATGATCCAGGATGCGCCGCAGCCCGAACGCATTACATCTTCCCGTTCGCCGAGCCGGAATCTGCCAAGCTCCCCGATCACTCGGCTGTTGCAGCGCGCAATTCCAAGCACGCTCCTGCGCAGACCTGGTCTGCGCTAAGAATGCCGATCCAGCTGCCACCACTGCTCCTGCTGCAGTGTCTACTCGCTAGCGCATCAGGAACTCGCCTAGCGGCCGTGCCCATGGCTCACGGTGCGGCCCAGGCAGCACTGCAGCAAAGGCGTCCCGATAGCGATTCGTGCAGGATCCCAATCTGACCGTCTGACAATCCTGTATGCAAGTCAAAGAATGACGTCACAACGCTAGCGTTGCGATGCGAAAAAAAAAAAAACCTCGGGAGAGAGGGAGAGGGGGAGAGAGAGAGAGAGAGAGAGAGAGAGAGAGAGAGAGAGAGAGAGAGAGAGAGAGAGAGAGAGAGAGAGAGAGAGAGAGAGAGAAGAGAGAAGAGAGAAGAGAGAAGAGAGAAGAGAGAAGAGAGAAGAGAGAAGAGAGAGAAAGAAGCTTGCGAAGGGTCTGCAGATGATATGGTGGTGAGCGTGAATGCTGTACATGCCCAGGTCGTGCATCCTGCTGCAGTACCACTGTAGCAAACGGTGCACTGTATATGGCCAATCACACGGGGCTTATAGATGCTTCACCTGCTCAAAACGATAGGCAAATTGCACTAATTGCAAGTACACATCGCAAGCGTGCATGTATGGATATTCACTGTGCGGTCCACGTTTCTTTTTGACAAAATAAAATACAGTATTACTTTTTTTTGTCAAAAGGTGATCTCACTTTCACATCCGCGGGAACCACAGACCTTATAGTGTATTGTCAGTGAGTGAGAACCTGCGATCGACGCATTGCCTGCAATCCAGAATTTCCATACCAAATGCAAACCGAGCTACACAATCCCAATTCGTGTTTTAAATATTTACACACGAGATTTGTTACATCGGGTTAAGGAAGAGTGCGCTTTGCGGAGCATTCGCCGTGTCGGTGCGTTCGGTGGATCCACCGTATCGGAGGTGCGCAAGGTGGATGCACCTGCGGGCGACTGATCCCACTGACGATGCGGCACAAAAACCTTGGCTCTGGGATCGTGACTTTAAACCCGCGGGCCCTATAATGACGTAGAGGCTGAAAAACGACACTTAAACGGTGATCAAACTTGAGCTCCATTCGTTCTGGGAATTTGCCGGCCGTGTATTACGTACTGTACAAAGGATATCCCCGACGTGGAACTGTGCTCGTACGTTGAGCATCTCCTCCAAATGATGGCATCATGCAGCCTTTGACTGCAGGGCATCAATGGCTAGTACGACGTACCATGGCACCAGGTCTGTTTTCACCATTCATGGCAACTGACGATGAACCTAATGGATCATGTAATGTGATAACATGATCCGTATTTTCTTTGTGTTCTATTTATTTGTGGAAATAGATCCGTCGAATTGTCTTCTATGCGATTTACTCCCTATAGTGTGTGAAATATCTTGCAGGGTGAGGTTGTCAATGGCAGTAGCATGCATTGCTTCTTGACAATCGAAGCGCGCAAGCACGATTGATTTAAAGACCATTATTTTTGGACTGCAGCCAAACACCCTCTCCTCCTCCCTTCCACTCAAGCCCTGCTTCACTCCAAACTGTGGTGAGTCGTGAGGTTTACTCAATTAGGATTACTTCGAAAACGTACTCCGTCCGTACTCGTGATGTTTTCTACCCCCATTAACCCCTCTATACCTCTCCACATCTATTTTCAGATTAGTATACCTCTACTCACTCTCTTCCTGCTATTCGTTCATCCCCTCGTTGCATCCATGTGTTGTACCCACTACCCTACTGTCAGTGAATTGCTCCTCCCCTTTATCTCCTCGCTCTTCCCTGAGCCTCGACTTTGTAATCAGAAAGCTATTTCCCCATGATTTCACGAGGAAGATATTCACATCCCGTTCTCATGTAAAATCACATCAAATATTCCATTGATTTTATTGGCTGTTTTTGTTTGGCCATTGTACTGTACTCGTCCAGAGGACGACTCTTGTGAAATGTACCATGGAATCCTTCCTACTCACATCATTGTTGGCAGGATGGCCGATTCATAATACTCATAAATACCCGCTCCCTCCAGGAGCAAATTATGGTGTCAGTTAAATATTTTGCACAGGGCCGTGTGTCTGGTCTACTTTCCCCTCAACCGCTTATATTAAAAAAATATTCCAGTTGTTCTTCCCTATCCCCCTTGTAAAAATTCTGCTTGTGCACCCACCTCCCCCACAACCACCCTTGATAAAAAATAATGTGGTTGCAACCCCTCCCCTTTGTTCATATTCAAATTAGACTTGGGATAATATGCATACATTGCTCTGCCTTTTAACCGGGTCATCTCCCCCACACTCAAGGGATGAAGGGCCAAATTTAATTGTGCCTTGCTAACATGACGCAACAGAACATTTGCAAAATTTGGTGGAGATCGGCCAAGCAATTTTAAATTATTTAAAGTTCCCACATTCATACGTACGTAAACAAACATACCTACATGCACGAGAAAACACATACACATGCATGATACATACTGTCATGTCCTCGGCGGTTAACACCGACCTGGATAGATAGCTGAACGATTTTCAATTGGAGGCGAACAGCCAAGATCCTTGGAGATTATGGCACGCACGGGACGGGAAACAGTGGAGGCACCCACCACGGGACGTTTACCAGAATGAAAACACACGGCTTTATTCTCAAACCCACAATGAATAGACGGACACAACTAAATTGACCAAACAATAGTTTAATGGCGTAAATCAAAGATTTATAATGAAAATAACTCAACTGGTGATAACGAAAATAGGTCAAAGCATGAGGTAAGCCAAATTTGAGACGAATCCACTCAATCACAAACACAGACAAGGGGAAAGACAAAAATAAAAGAAATTCCTCCCTTTATGCCGGCTCTCCGGTTTGTGTGCAGAGACGACATTTTGGAGCCTCACAGTCATCAAGCCTCGAAGCCCCTGCGCTTAAATGCACAGAAAATGGTGCTGAGGCGCTCTCCAGACGGGAAACACACCAGATGGCCCGAGGACACTCTCTGTGGCCACATACGAGACACAATTTGCACGAGCGATCCCCAGCGCTAACAGCCCACCAGCCGTTGTCAAAACTCCTTATCACGATCAAAATTGCTGGCACCGCTCCTCTCTCAGCCTCAGGCCCACTCACAGCAATGGCGCCACCTTTTTCTTCGACTCTCCAACAAGGGATACTGCCGAGTTCAACCTGAGAGACGCGCTCCTATTCTTCTCTTCCTCTTATCCCAAAGCACACAAACTTCACGACCCAGCCGGACAGTCAATGGTTAGTGTCTTGCTCCAGCATGTGAGAAAATTCACACAATACAAACAACGAGAATTGCGCAGCCTTCTTGACTGTGCCGAGGAGAGGCAAGAGAGAGACCCTCTGTGTTTCGACCGCTGTCTTGATACGATCATCTCCCTCTTACGTCACACTGTCCAATCATCAGCCTTGGGGGCGTGGCCTGTCGATTACTGTTCCTGAGGGCCGGGTTTAGCCTGCCAATTGTGTTCAGACTCCGTTGGCAACCAGGTCGGCCGTTGTTGTTCTTGTTGTTTTGTAAAACGTGGTCTTTTTTATGGCCGGCTTTGTAAATGCAAAAACCTAGGCAAAGGTCACGGGGTAATCACATACTGGGAGAAACCAGCCTTAAACCGCACTTAGTTAACACAGCACCACCCCTGTCGTGACACAAACAATCTTAAGCTCACAGTTTTCCCGACTTAATTTACATCGAGATGTCTCTTACTCGTCCATGGACCATACTATGCTTTATAATCCTACCTTTATGATGAAATTTCTCCATCTACCACTACAAACAAAACACAACCCCCCCCCCCCCGGAACCATAGCTCCTGCGAGGTTAAATGCAGGCGTTACCATTCCAGCCTTACCACTTACCGACTAACACCTAATTAGCCAACAAAATTAATTAAGAGGGGCTGTGGGAAACGAGCCGTAGCTAACTTACCTGTTCTCCTTAACGTTCTACACCTTAACACAACAATACAAATATTTACAAAACTCTTGGTTTCTCACTCCTAACTCCTGGGGTGGGTAGAAAATGTCAGAAAGCACACAAAAACCTACCGTAATAGACACAACCTTAACCAAAACGCATTAGCGTTTGTACAACCCCCTTCTAAAGACTGCATTCCCTGGTGCATGCCACAATACCCAACGTTACCTGTAGAGCCATCTCAATTACCGTAATCCAAATTTCCGCAGGCCTTCCCCTTCTCGTATAGGGAAGTGACATGGATCAGGTGTGCATTCCCCCCCACACACACACATAAACCCAATAATCAATCATTCATTCCAACCCTGCAAGACCATGACTTAAATGTTATTACACACATGTGTGATCCTCAACTAGGAAGCAGGGAGGGACCGTACAACCAAAATGGTGGGGGCGCTTCAGGCTGTGGTGCCCGCAGTCCAAAAACAAGTCACCCAACTTACAGCTTCTTCTGCCCCCCCCACCCCTCCCCCCTTCTTCAACTATTCGGTCCCTGACAGCCAAACAGCTCCTTTGCTGTACGTCCCGCCGGGGAGGGTCTCTGCACGATCCAGGCTCTCTCGACCTCTCCTGGATCTCCCTAACGTTTGTCACCCAACAGACCTCCCCTCCGATGGATCCCCATTTTCAGACACCACCAGCTGCCAGGGACAAATTAACTCGGGAGGGGGGGGGGCTGGGCACAGTCATACACGATGCATACACACATTAAAACACATACACATACATGACTTACACATACAGTGCCAATAGAAAGTCTACACCCCCTTTAAAAATTTTCACCTTTTGTTGCCTATTATATAGCCTGGAATTGAATTGCATTAAATCAAACTTTTTCCACCTTTATTTAGTGCAAAGTCACATTTGCTCTACGGCGAGGATACGGTGGCCGTACGCCCTCTGAATTGACAGAAAGGTGCGGCGGCCACAGAGTTTCTGCAGTGGCCCTACGCCGTTTGGCTATATTTTACAGGCCGTTGGGGTCGCCGTGGAATTATAGCACGGAGTTATAACTTTTTTCATTTCTACGTTTGCCGTAGCAATTCAACAAGCCGAAACAAAAGAACTGGTAAAAAAAAAGAAAAGAAAAAAGAACCCACTCGTTACCGTCCGTCTGGCCGCACGTTCGCCTTAGGGCCCCCCTGCGGTCGTCTTGCGGGCACCTTGCGTCTGCCTTGAAAATTCTATGGCCGCTGCAGGAATGCCCTAAGGTCACCGTGCGACATCAAATCAAAGACCGTACGGCACCCCCACGTTTTCGGTCTCCACAATTTATACATACGCCGTGCGGCTACCCGAAAATAAAAACATGTGTGACCGTGGAAATACTGCGGCCGCCCTATAATTGCTAGTGGCCGTAGATTTTGTAGACCCCACGGCTGCCGTGGCAAATGTGACTTCGGCCTTACACATCGTAATCCACAACTTCCAAACACAACTTCCACAACAAATTTCAGAAAATTAATTAAAAGGACAAAACTCGAATATCTTATCCACCCCCCTGGGTTAATATTTGTTGGAAGCACCTTTGACAGCAATTACATGTGTGAATCTCTTGGAATAGGTCTCCACCAACTATGCACACCTTGATTGGGCAATATTTGCCCATGCTTCTGTACAAAACTGTTCAAGCTCAGTAAAGTTCCATTGGGAGCATTGATGGAGAGCAATCTTCAAGTCATGCCACAGATTTTCGATTGGGTTCAGGTCAGGACTCTGACTGGGCCACTCAAGGATATTTATGTTTTCGTTCCTTAGCCACTCCAGTGTAGCTTTGGCTGTGTGTTTCGGGTCGTTGTCATGCTGAAAGGTGAACTTCCGTCCCAATTTCAGCTTTCTTGCAGAGGTCAGCAGGTTTACCTCCAGGATTTTTCTGCATTTTGCTCCATCCATTTTCCATTCAATCCTGGCAAGTGCCCCAGTCCCTGCTGATGCGAAACATCCCTGGAACATGATGCTGCCACTGCCATGCTTCACAGTCAGGATGGTGTTCTTTGGGTGATGTGCTATGTTGGATTTGTGCCAAACGTAACATTTTGCATTTAGGCCAAAAAGTTCCA
This sequence comes from Eptatretus burgeri, assembly GCF_056783735.1. Classification (NCBI taxonomy): domain Eukaryota; kingdom Metazoa; phylum Chordata; class Myxini; order Myxiniformes; family Myxinidae; genus Eptatretus; species Eptatretus burgeri. The sequence continues at coordinate 109,511,725 of NC_140961.1, read as the reverse complement.
TCTTGGTTTCGTCAGATCACAAAACTTTTTTCCACACGGCTTCAGAATCTCCAGAATGTTTTTTTTGCAGACCTCATAGATGTATAAATAAAGATGGAAAAAGTCTGATTAAATACAATTTAATTCCAGGCTATATGGCAACAAAAGGTGAAATTTTTGAAAGGGGGAGTAGACTTTCTATTGGCACTGGACACATATGATACATATACACAGAAATACATACATACACTCATGACATACACACACATGATGCATGGACATGATACATACATGATACATACATACACGATGCATATAAACATATATACATATATATTTTATTTATTTTATACATGATGCATATATATATATTTATTTATTTATACATGATACATACATATGTACCAGAGAATTGGTATATTTTATTGATGATCATCAAGTAAGCTGACAGGATGTCCTGGAAGTATAGATGTATCATCGTCTCTAAGCTGTCTAGCTAGCCTGGGTTTGAATCCCGACCCAGCTGTAAACTTTCATCCCGGTGTGTCACAGACAGGGTGATTCATAAATGTTTGTGCTGTTCCTCAGATGAACGTTAATTGTCCGTCACGTTTGCCGGCATTAGTTGGTGGACGCTAAAGATCCCACGGTGTCCCTTGAGAACAGTAGGTGAGCTATCCCCAGCACCCTGGTCAAATTCCAAATTCCTGCCCTAACTACTGCTGGGAGCGGGATGGCAAACCGCCCAGCATGATCCTGACCGAGAAACCGCTTTAGCAGCACAAGACACTCTGCAACACAGACTATGGTAAATCAGATCGTATCGTCTTATGTCTCCAACATGCAGTGCCATGTTCCCTTTTAGTACCCAAGCACTTTTGGTAGCTAAAGCAGTTTTTAATGATTGAAATTTTAAATGATTTTAATGATTTTAATGAGAAAGCTGGAGTATAAACTTCATCTCCCACAAAACCATAAGCAGGCAAATGAAGATAGAGAAGAGGTGATTGGAGGGAAAGAGGAAATAGTTTATGCTAATTCTAATCCGAAATAAAAAAAGGTCAAATGTGTATTTCAAATGCAATCGCAAGTGCATGAGCACACTCGTCAATTGAGACTTAACATGTGTTTCAGAGCCAATTGTGGACCCACAATCACAGACGTGATAGTCAATGGGTTTCAGAGCCAATGGTGAGAGCACAAGCACGTGAGGGATGTCACAAGGTTTCATAGTAAATGGTTGACAAGATATGGCTGCCTGCAAGTATATTAATTAGGTCTCACAGGATATGGTACAGAATTAGGGTACTTACCTTTGAGGTATCTCGTCTGGGTTCGATTCCCAACCCTTCCTCTTTCAAATGCAGCAATTGGCTGGGAGTGGTACATTTGCTGAGGGTGTGGCTGTGCCCACCCACCCCCGTAAGTTAGAGCAGGAATTTGGCGATGGTGCCAGCAATAGCTCGCCTACTTTTCACAACGAGCACTTCGTTGGAACTTAAAGGTCCACAGAATCAGAAAGAAAAAACAAAATTGCTTTTTTCAAAAATAAAGAAAACAAATCATAAATAAATAATTTATGACGACAGTCAAAATCATTTTGTGGAAGCCAGAAGGTGCTCTGAATCCGAGGTCGAGATGACGTCATGTGAGGGGTGGGGCCAATCGAACTTTTTTGGGGGGAGGGGGGGAGCGGGACCAATCCAGCATAATACAGCAAATCACATTAAAATCTTCCTTTCAAGAAAAGAACAACGATTAAGTGTTAAGTGAAGCCATATCTATTAATTAAACCAAACATGATTTTCTGATGATGTGGACCTTTTTTATCGTCCACCAATTTATCCCGGCAGATGGGACACCCAGCTTTAACGTCCATCCGAGGGACGACACATGCATTGACGAATCATCCTGCCTGCGAGACACCAGGATGACAGTTTATAGCTGGGCTGAGCATTTGTCTGTGGTCATTAATGGCCCCTCTATATCTATCAATAACATTAGGCGATTATGTGCTCTAATCTCTGGGGGCACTGCATCAGCGGCACAGCATCTCTTGGTAATGATGCAACCAGCAAACCATATCCGGCATTGAATCCTGGTCAAATATGCAATCACTGACTGAATCAATGGACCTTTCAATACGTCACTCAGTGGCATTCAGTGTGACCACTCCTTGGCTTTTTTCACAAGATCTTGGCTATTCGTTGTTCACCTTGGCATCTTGGTTTTCTATAGGTTTTCTATTATTTATCATCGCTTTTCCAAACCTTGTGAGTTCTTGGCTTTTTTCATTGGCTCACCTTGGCATTTATGAAAATGAGGAGTGGTCACACTGGTGGCAATTACTGCTTATTCTTTGTAGATGTAATTCCTTGCAGTAGTGAGTGGTTTGGCTCTCAAATGTAAGCTGGTGCGACTGTGTCCCATCTCACACTCCGAGGAATGGAGCGGTCTAAACCTCAGGGTATTCATCTTACAGAAGGAAGTGCAGAACATGCTGCTTTCTCGACATGAGCAAAGCTACTGCTTCGTCAAGCAGTTTCATTTTTAAGGAAGTGAATAATGGGAAAAGGTGCTGCCACCAATTTTAGCAACTTGGCAAAAAGGCCAGGTCTCACTCAGTTCAAAAATACCAACACATGAGGAGGCCATTCAGCCTGCACTATGGTTGCTTGTCCATACTCTATCCTTTTTAATGCTGTGCATCAAGAGGTAGCAGCACGTACCATTTTTAAAGTCTTTAGGTATGATTCAGTCGACGTTTGTACCCTCAAACTCCAGTCTCAGAGAGGATACTCCAACCATTACATCACCGAGTCTGCTTTAAGGTAGTTGTTGTTTTGTATGCAGCCGGTGGCCTCTGGATGCATTATTTCTGGGAGCACGGCTGTGCCACTGATGCAGTGCCCCTGTTACCAATAAGCTGATACTCATTTTGCCAACCTCGAAAGGATGACAGACTGTCAACCCACCTGGTGCTATTTCAACGACACGACAGGGGCTGCAACTCAAGACCCTAAGAACTTCAGCCAGCACCAAGCTTGGTTAAAGGTAGTGTGAGAAGTGTTTTGATCATTTGAGAGATGGCTTTCATCAGGTCTTTCATCATCATCGGTCGATTGCGATAGCGTTTGCACATGATATTAAATAAATAAGCAAACAATATTTGATCTCAACCCATCTCCTGTTAGAGGTTCAATAATGAAGCCTCACAGGGCACTGTACAATATACTCTACTTCATTTGTATGGGGAGTTTATTGTGCTACCAAACTCGGTGGCGTGATAATTAGAGTGCTCACTCTGAGTCTAGGAAGTAAGTAGTTAAAACCTGACCATAGCCAAATTAAACCAAATACTTCAAAAATGGTACGTGCTGCTTCCTTGCTTGACTCTCAGCATTTAAAAAAGCATGGACCACATACACCCATGGCACAGACTTGGTTTTCCGAATGTCCTCTTCCTGTGTTGAAGCAACAAAACCAGTAATGTGAAAAACACCAACAGGATGTTTACTTCCTACACTTCCAGACAAGTGAGCCAGCTCCAAAATACACTTGTTTCCATGTCTCATGATCAACACCATCATCACTCCTGCATAAAGCCTGAAAATGAAAAGACTATTATTTTGTATGCAGCCTCTGGCTGCTAGCTGCATCATTGCTGGGAGAATGGCTGTGCCGCTGATGCAGTGGCCCGTTTCCAGTAAGCTGGTACTCATTTTGCTGACCTCAGAAGGATGAGTCGACCTCAAAAGGATGACAGACTGAGTCAACCCACCTGGCGTTATTTGATAGCACAACAGAGGCATAAATCCGAAGATGTTAAGCCAGCCACCTTAAACGTTAACTGTTAAGCCAACACCAGGCTTAATGAAAAGATAATTTTAAAGATAATTATAAATTAAACCTGAAGGTAGTATTCATACATCAATCACAGAGGGAATGGAAAATGGGGTTTGTTGGAGGGAAACTCATAAACAGCATGCGTAGCCAAAAAATAAAGTATGTCGTGGATCGAGAATGCCAAAAGAAGCACTGCTTGTGTAGACGGATAATTCTAGGATTGTGAATTCCAGCTCAAGTAGTGAAGAAAGCACTATCCTGATTATGAGGATGCCGCTGTTGGTCTCCACTTAGTAGAGGGTTATAAGGGATGTTTGTTTGCCTTTGTCTGGATCTGGCATGTATGACAGCACCTGTGCTCACAATAAATGAATGCGGAAGATTGTTGCAGGTTCTGCCAGCCTCCAATTGGCCAGTATGCCATTGTTCCAAAGTGAGTCGAGGCATTTTGAAACAGTGCAATACTTGTGAATGTTTACTCTGTGCTTGTAAGAACTATTGGAGCAAGTCCATTTCCTTTGCCATAATGTGTTGATTCTTTGTTTTATAGGTATATATATATATATATATATATATATATATACATGTTTTTTTTACAGCTGAGGGACCACAAAACACATACTATATGTGCCGGGCAAATGAGGAGAGTGAGATGGAGTGACTGTGGGATCAATTGAGAAAAAGCAAATTGAGAAAGCAGTATCTGGGAGAAGAGAGTACAGTATAAAGGCAATTAGAAAGGAGGAGATGAGGGGGAAAAAAATAAGGAAAAGGGAAGTTGGAAGGTGAATGTGTGGAAATTACAGGAAGGTGGAGGCCAGAGGTTGGTCAAATTTTGCCATATTAAGAGCATACTTCGAGAAAGAAGGAAACCATTTGGCCAATCCTGCTTATGCTTATCCAATTTAATGTATCAGTTTACTTATATTCCATGTATAGTAGCCTAATAACCCTATTCTTAAGTTAAAATTATAAAGTTTCCCTTTAAAATCTACAAAAGGAGACTTTTCCAGGATACTGAAATCCAGTAGCCTTCATCCCACAGAGGACCAAATAGAATGGTAAAGTCAAGTAACTTTGTCGAAGAGACAATGAAGTTGACATCCAAAATTTTACAGTGCCACTTTAAAAATGCGGAACGACTCGTGGATGTCAACAAAGCAACACTTTCAAGCAAAGATAAAGCAATGACAAAATTACTGGAGCTTCACTTATTGAAAAACTAGCAAACACCACCCATCACCTGACAGTTGTGGGTTACAATGTGTAAATAAAAGGTGGAAAAAATCTGATTTAATACAATTTAATTACAGGCTATAAGACAACAAAAGGTGAAAATTGAGAAAGAGGGTGTAGACTTTCTATTGGCACTGCACATACATACAAATATATACATACACACCAAATATACACATACATACACTAAATATACACATACATACACCAAATATACACATACATACACCAAATATACACATACATACAACAAATATACACATACATACAACAAATATACACATACATACACCAAATATAAACAAACATACACACAACAAATATATACAAACATACATACCAAATATATACATACACACAAAATATATACATACACACCAAATGTATACATACACACACAAAATATGTGCATACACACAAAATATATACATACACACACCAAATCTACACATACATACACACCAAATATAAACATACATACACACCCCAAATATATACATACACACAAAATATATACATACACACAAAATATATTCATACACACCAAATATATACACACATACATACAAATATATTCATACACACACCAAATATATGCATGCACACCAAATATATATATATATATATATATATATATATATATATATATATATATATATATATATATATATATATATATATATATATATATATATATATATATATATATATATATATATATATATATATATATATATATATATATATACACACACCAAATATACACATACACAAAAAAGATATACATACACTCATCAAATATATACATACATACATACAAATATATACATACACACACCAAACATTAACAAACATGCACACCAAATATATACATACACACACAAAAGATATACATACACACAAAATATGTGCATACACACACCGAATGTATACATACACACAAAACATATACATGCATACAAATATATACACACACACACACCAAATATATGCATACACACACCAAATATATGCATACACACACCAAATATACACATACATACAGATATATACATGCACACACCAAATATATACATACATACATACAAATATATACATACACACACCAAACATTAACAAACATGCACACCAAATATATACATACACACACAAAATATATACAAACACACACCGAATGTATATATACACACAAAATATGTACATACACACACCGAATGTATACATACACACAAAATATTGTTGCGGTCTTCGCGCCCGCCGGCGTGCGAACGGCCACGTAACTCGAATCGCGGCACGTCGCCCACCGGACGGACAATCCAGTCGTGACCCTCTCGGACTAACGCCGGGAACCAGTCACGGGTGGACCTTTCGGTCTCACCGCGATCGAGCCAATCAGCCCCCGCGTGGGATAGGGTTGCTCGCCAAATTCGACCTACCTAAGTACCCACGCGGAGGGTAGACCGGGCGATCGCACCTCGCCGCAGGTCGACTTCGGACACGGGCCACTTAAGCGACCCGTTCCGTACTATCGGGATAACCGAGCGGTGTTATCGTCGACCTCGACGGTTCGATTAATTATCGGGCGTACTCAGCCCACTACCAACCCTTTACGTGAAGCAAGATGGGGATTCAATGGGGGAAAAGACGAAGCGAAGCGGGAGAACAGTTCAACAATAAAGCACATTTATTCGCGGCACACGGGAAGCACACAAATACAATTCCACCAAAAGCACACAAAAAAAAGAAAACACAATTCCATTTACACAAAAAGCAAACATAAAAGTGAAAACACAGTGCAGAGCTAATACCGACTACCGAGCACACGGCAACACTTATACAATTCTACTTCACAGACGGCGCCGACAACACATACCCAAAACCAAGGAAAAGAAATACCCTCAAGGATGAGGTAGGCCTGGGGCCGAGACCTGGTCGGGCCTACCCGTCTGGTGATGAGACGCGGAGCGGCGATGGCCCCGCAACCCGCGGGCCTCGTGGACAGTGCCTGGCAGGGGGGTGGGAACGGGGCCCCCTTGGTCGCACTATCTCAGCGCGGGGGGAAACAGGAGGGGGTTGCTGATGCTCGGGGTATAGAGGATCTTTATTATGTGCGCGACGAGCGTCTCCACCTCGGCCAGGTCGCGCTGCCGGCCTCCCAGGGGTGCAGCTCCCTGCACGACGTGAGCACCCCCTCGTCCGCCCTCGCCGCCTCTCCACAGCTCGTCCCCTCCGTTCCGACTTCAACGCACACGACGAGCAGCTCCACCGCCCGCGAAGTCTTGACTCTCTGTTCCGACTCCTTCGCCTCGTTCCGACCTTTACGACTCCTTTGACTGACGAACACCGTCCTTTTATCCCCCCCGTAACTTCGCCTTTGACCCCCTCCCTTTGACCTTTCAACTCGCTCCCCATTGGCCCGAGAAAAAGTGGGCGTGAAGGCTTTTTGATCCACAAATTTGCATATATCGATCGCCCTGGGGGCGGGGCCAATTCGCCCCTCGCTCACCGATTGGACGGCAAAAAGTGGGCGTGTGTCGTTTTGGATCCGTTTTTGAAGCAGAAAATCCGTGATTTTGTACACGCTGTTCAACGTGCGCCCTACACGAGTCCAGCATCGGTGCCCATGAGTGGCGCGAGATGACGGTGATGCGATGGTGGCGAGTTGTGACGGTAAAGGTCGTGGCGGTTGTGGTGAAGCGGTGGTTGTGGTCGGTGGTTGATGTTGTGGTTGTGATCATGGCGGTTGGTCCAAAATAAAGATAGTAAAAGAAAAACGGCTATCCTGAAGAGTCGCAGCACGTATAAATGACATGTATTCCCACTAGACAACGGGTTTGGGCCTAACTACACATGCACTTACCGAGATACCTCACCTAAGGGACCTGAATGGTGGTTTGCGAATCTGGTAACCACAACAATATATACATACACACCAAACATATACATACATACAAATACATACACACACCAAATATATGCATACACACACCAAATATATGCATACGCCCACCAAATATACACATACACACAAAAGATATACATACACTCATCAAATACGAGCCGGACCACCATTGACAGGTGCCGCACTGCAGAGCACCCCCTACATCCAGCATGCAGGTACCCCGCCGAACTGCGACCCCCAGCTCATCTCTCCTTCTCCGGCTGTGGGGGGTCTTCAATAAAGCGTGTGTGTGTGTGTGTGTGTGTGTGTGTGTGTGTGTGTGTGTCTGAGTGTGTAGGGCCCGTCTTTAAGTAGAACTGTATAAGTGTTTTTGTTTGATCATTGTAAATATTTCTTGTATATTCGCGATAAGTCTTGCCCTGTGTCTTTTCTTTATTGTGAATAAATTATTGTTAGAAATGTTCCCAGTTCGTTTCCGTCCCTTCTTGCATTGGTCCAGCATGGTTCGGATCTGAGTTTAGCTGGGTTTTTATACCTGATAATCCGTTCATCCCAGCCGGCATGGCATTCGCAGTTTCCGCTCGGCTGCACCCCAACCGGAGTTGGTAGTCAGTAGTTGGAACTCCACCGCAGTCAGTAGAGTGACCCCGTTCGAGCAAGACGTGCTGAGGGCATGGTTTCCCTGGTAGTCAAAATCGCGTAGTTAATTAGGTAAATTGGCTCGAGAAAAAAAGACCCTACTCTACGCAGTTGAGATATTGGCGTCCACCGTCGGTTCAGCGACCCACCGCATCACGGAATTATCCGGAGCGACGGCCTACAATTCCGGGGAGTCTGGTGGGAGACGACGAACCTCCCCCACCTTGTGGTCAACCTCCCCCACCTCGCCACCGACCCCCGGCTCACAACAATATACATACACACAACAAATATATACATATACATACCAATATATACATATACACACCAAATATATACATACACACCATATATATATATATATATGCACATACAAATATGTACATACACACCAATATATACATATACACACCAAATATATATATATATATATATATATATATATATATATATATATATATATATGCACATACAAATATGTACATACACACCAATATATACATATACACACCAAATATATATATATATATATATATATATATATATATATATATATATATATATATATATATATATATATATATATATATATATATATGCACATACAAATATGTACATACACACACCAAATATTTTCGCACATACAAATATGTACATACACGCACCGAATATATACACACAATACACACATACAAATTTATTGTTGCAGTTCTGCAAAACCGCATGCCTCTAAGGCAATGGCACCCAGCACACTGTGATTGCCAGGCAGTTATTTTGTTAGTCTTCGTGCAGTCAAACCTAACCTCTCGTCTAATGGGTTAATGGGATGGAGTGCATTGCGTGGGTCCTATAGCTCGGTCAAATTGTATCTCTATCTTCCATTCAGTCCTGATCATCCTGAACAAGAGGTTCATGCTCCGTCATCCTGAATGAGCAGTTCATGCTCTGTCATCCTGAATGAACGGTACATATTCCATCATCCTGAACGAACGGTTCTTGCTCCGTCATCCTGAATGAGCCAAGCTGTTAGTCAAGCACGTGAACAGTGCCAACCGCAGCTTGCCGGGGGTGCCAGGAACAGGCATGCGGGACTAACACAACCCTCGTGTCAAGTTGCCAGAACACAGCCCAGGAGTTTGGTGCAGGGCTCCGGGCCGTGTCAAGCTGCATGTGCGAGTGCTCCCTTATCCTGAGCGAGTGGTTCATGCTCCCTCAACCTGAGTGAGTGGTTCGTGTTCATTCATCCTGAATGAGCGATTCGGCTCTGACATCCTGAATAAGCGGTCCGTGCTCAGTCATTCTGAATGAGCAGTTTGTGCTCCATTATCCTGAATGAACCATTCATGCTCCATCATCCTGAACGAGCGGTTCGTGCTCCGTCATCATGAAGGAGCGGTTCGTGCTCGTCATCCTGAATGATCGGTTTGTGCTCCGTAATCCTGAGCGAGCGGTTCGTGCTCAATCATGCTGAGCGAGCTTTTCGTGCACGGTCATGCTGAGCGAGTGGTTCGTGCTCCATCATCCCGAATGAACAGTTAATGCTCCATCATCCTGAGCGAGCGGTTCATGCTCAATCATGCTCAGCGAGCTTTTCATGCTCCGTCATGCTGAGCGAGCAGTTCGTGCTCCATCGTCCTGAATGAGCGGTTCGTGCTCCATCATCCTGAATGAGCGGTTCGTGCTCCGTCATCCTGAGCAAGCGGTTCATGCTCTGTCATGCTGAGCGAGCTGTTCGTGCTCCGTCATGCTGAGCGAGCTGTTCGTGCTCCGTCATGCTGAGCGAGCTGTTCGTGCTCCGTCATGCTGAGCGAGCAGTTCAAGCTCCGTCATGCGGAGCGAGCGGTTCGCGTTCCGTCAGCCCGGGTGAGTTCTTCACGTTCCGCATCCTGCGTGAGTGGTTCATGCTTCATCAATCATTGTGAGTGAGTTGTGAAATAACTCTCAATTTCTAGCCGTTTGCCTTATTAACGTGTTTTCTCAATTATCGAGCCAAATTTTTTTTTCCACCAGTCACACACAGCTGTACTTCCACCCGTCACACACAGCTGTACACCGACTTGTATTCTTGGCGGTGGCGATGATGTCAGACAGGTGACAAAGTCTCCTCTCACTCTCGTTGGATCCACACAGCTCTCGCACTTCTCCTCTTTTTTCAGATGCACCCCTCGCTTAAATACCCACGAAAGGGAACAAAAGAGCCTTTGTACGGGGCGGAGCTCCGTGAAGCACACACCACTGTCCGCCTTGATTGGACAGTGTTCCACAGCATGCACAAAACAGCAGCTGTTTATAAAGATTAATATTTGTGAACATACCTCTGAAACAGCTATATAAATGCAATGGCATTTTTTGGTGAAAGCTTCTCAAGGTCTTGCGGTTGTCTGCAGTACGTACTGTAGTCGGTAATGATTTGTACTAGTAGCAAAACTCCCAGTGGTGGTGGCAGAGGATATTATGAGTATCGCTTCAGAGGCTGCAATTGTTTCACGAGTAAGATGCCTCCACCTTATTTTTGCACTCGGTATGTTGCCTTAGACTCCATTGCAAGTAATTCAGAGGAATTCCCATGTTTTATTGCCTTTTTCCACCAAGAAAAAAACGCCACGTTAAGGTGTGGAGATTTTCAGTTCAAGCGTCGTTCCACATTACTGGAGTGTTTTTTCTGCTTAAAATAACAAAAGTAACTAGAACGAGCAGTCAAAGATTGCCTACCCTCACTGACTTGTTTTTGTGTGCTTTTATAGTACATATTTTACAGACACACTCGCATTCTAATTGAACATACTTTGTAGATGTACTCACAAACTAATTGTACATACTTTGTAGATGTACTCACAAACTAATTGTACATACTTTGTAGATGTACTCACAAACGTATTGTACATACTTTGTAGATGTACTCACAAACTAATTGTACATACTTTGTAGATGTACTCACAAACTAATTGTACATTCTTTATTGACTTACTCATAATCTAATTGTACATTCTTTATTGACGTACTCATAATCTAATTGTACATTCTTTATTGACGCACTCATAATCTAATTGTACATTCTTTATTGACGCACTCATAATCTAATTGTACATTCTTTATTGACACACTCATAATCTAATTGTACATTCTTTATTGACGTACTCATAATCAAATTGTACATTCTTTCTAGATGTATGAACAATCTGATTGTACATACTTAAAAGACGTTATCACAATGTAATTGTACATTCTTTATTGATGAACTCACCATCTAATTGTGCATTCGTTATTGATGTACTCACAATATTGTTACGGTTGTGGAAGTTCACAGAGCACCATATAGGTCCTTAGATCAGTTATGCCGATAAGTTTGTGTTCAGATAGATTTCCCCACCATTGTCGAATGGTAATTATTCATGTAACATGGCTGTGAATCTTCAGTTAGTTGTTTTTCTTTAGCTATCGTTACTTTGGACCAACCACAACGCCAACCACCAACCACAACACCAACCACAACACCAACCACTTCACATCGCCACAGATAACGAACAGCCACCTTCACAACAACCACCTTAACCACCACCGCCCAACCACACCACCCTCACGACCACCACAAAACGCCAGCCTCCCCACCATAATGCCAACCACTCCACCACCGCATTTCCACCTCAGCAGGGTTGCGAGAAGCCTGACATTTGTCGGGAGAGAACGGACGATGGCCTCACCCCTCCCCCCCCCCAACGAAAACCACGTGCGGAAGAGATGCGGGGAGGCAGTACTTAAAACAAAAGAGCCAGGCTGATCTCTCCTGGAATTTTCCTCCCCCCGCGCGCCGCGAAAGGATGCGCCGTCGAGATAAAAGCGCACGCGGAACGAGAGGTCCGCTCAGTGGGGCTGTGGGTCTGGAGGTCTGCAGATCGTGGTCGCTCTCTGCCTTGGTCAAAGTCTGTCAAGGTCTTTAGGTACTGGTCACTCTCCGAGTCGTCGGCTGCGGGAGGGTGTGGAGGCGTGTGGAAAGGAGGACAGAGAAAGCAGTGGAGCCAAGGCGCGTGGCCTGCCAAGCCGTGCCTTACCGTGGGTCGTGGAGACGGGACGCCGCGGGCCACCCCAGCGAGGTGAAGGTAGCCAGCCCGGTCTCGCGGAGCCTCTGCGGTCTGCACGGCTCCGTGTCAATAAAGACCCCAAGGGGTCCAGTCTGCCGCTCGTCTGTCCTGGGGCTTTTCTTTGCTTTTGTGTGAATGGTGTGGCGCCATGTCCATAAGTAGAACTGTTAAGTGTGTACATAGTAAATAGATGGTTGTAGCTCTTGTCTTGCTCGTGTTTTGTCCCTACCCCCCATTGATTGCATACCTGCTTGATTGCATGACTGCTTACGTGCTTATGTTAGTAAATAAATGTGCTTATTTGAATGTGAACCTGTTTGTCATGTCATTTTCCCCATTGGACTACCGTATTGCATTTCGGAATGGTAGCGGGCTTTTTGATAGCCGATAAAAGAATCGGATCCAGTGAGGTCTCGCGATAATACCCCGCTCGGTTATCCCAGAACAGAACGAACCGCTTAAGCGATTCGTGTCCAAGCAGACCTCGCTGAGGTACGGTCTCTCGGTAGGCTGCCTGTGCGAATAATTAGGTATATCGACAATTCGGCGATTGACCCTGTCGCGCGCGGGTAGAATATTGACTAGGCCGTGGTGTGCGCTTGGAGCACACCCGTGACTAGTTTTCGGTGTTGTTCCGGAAAGTCGCGACTGAATTATCCGTCCGGTGGGTGTACGGCCGCGATTCATCTAAAAAGCGGCTGTCCGCACGCCGGCGGGCGCGAATTCGAAACAATATATTTGTACATTCTTTATCGATGTACTCAATATAATTGTACATTCTTTATCGATGTACTCAATATAATTGTACATTCTTTATTGATGTACTCATTATAATTGTACATTCTTTATCGACGTACTCACACTCTAATTGTACATTCTTTATAGATGTACTCACAATTTAATTGTACATTCTTTATCGACGTACTCACAATTTAATTGTACATTCTTTATCGATGTACTCACAATCTAATTGTACATTCTTTATTGTTGAACTCACTCACAGTCTAATTGTACATTCTTTATATATGGACTCACAATCTAATTGTGCATTCGTTATTGATGTACTCACAATATAATTGTACATTCTTTATAGATGTACTCACAATACAATTGTACATTCTTTATCGACGTACTCACAATCTAATTGTACATTCTTTATTGTTGAACTCACTCACAGTCTAATTGTACATTCTTTATATATGGACTCACAATCTAATTGTGCATTCGTTATTGATGTACTCACAATATAATTGTACATTCCTTATAGATGTACTCAAAATATAATTGTACATTCTTTATCGACGTACTCATAATCTCATTGTACATTCTTTATCGACGTACTCACAATCTAATTGTACATTCTTTATTGATGTACGCACAATCTAATTGTACATTCTTTATCGACGTACTCACAATGTAATTGTACATTCTTTATCGACGTACTTTCAATCTAATTGTACATTCTTTATCGAAGTTCTCACAATCTAATTGTACATTCTTTATCGACGTACTCACAATCGAATTATACATTCTTTATAGATGTACGAACAATCTGATTGTACATTCTTTATCAACGAACACACAATCTAATTGTAAATTCTTCATCGACGTTCTCACAATGTAATTGTACATTCTTTATTGAAGTTCTCACAATCTAATTGGACATACTTTATAGATGTACTCACAATCTAATTGTACATTATTTACTGATGTACTCACAATATAATTGTACATTCTTTATTGACATACTCACAATCTAATTGTACATTCTTTATCAACGAACTCACAATCTAATTGTGCATTCTTCCTTGAAGTTCTCACAATCTAATTGTACATACTTCATAGATGTACTCAGAATCTAATTGTACATACTTTATAGATGTACTCACAATCGAATTTCACATTCTTTATCAACGTACTCACAATCTAATTGTCCATATTTATTGACGTGCTCACAATCTAATTGTCCATTCTTTATTGACGTACTCACAATCTAATTGTACATTCTTCATCAATGAACTCACAATCTAATTGTACATTCTTTATTGACGTGCTCACAATCTAATTGTACATTCTTTATTGACGTACTCACATTCTCATTCTCCATACTTTATTGACATGCTCACAATCTAATTGTACATACTTTATCAACGTACTCACATTCAAATTGTGCATACATTATCGACGTACTCACATTTCGAATTGTACATCCTTTATCAACGTACTCACATTCAAATTGTACATTCTTTATTGAAGTACTCACAATCTCATTGTACATTCTTTATTGATGTACTCACTATCTAATTGTACATTCTTTATCGACGTGCTCACATTCTAATTGTACATTATTTATTGAGGTGCTCACATTCTAATTGAACATACTTTATAGACGTACTGCATTCTAATTGTACATACTTTTAGACATACTCACAATGTAATTGTACATACTTTATCGACGTACTCACATTCGAATTTTACATACTTTGTCGACGTACTCACATTCGAAATGTAATACTTTATCGAGGTACTCACATTTCGAATTGTACATCCTTTATCAACATACTCACATTCGAATTGTACATTCTTTATTTTCGTACTAACTATCTAATTGTACATTCTTTATTGACATACTCACAATCTCATTGTACATTCTTTATTGATGTACTCACAATATATTTGTACATTCTTTCTCGACGTACTCACAATCTCATGGTACATTCTTTATAGATGTACACACAATATAATTGTACATTCTTTATCGAAATACTCACAATTTAATTGTACATTCTTTATCGACGTACTTTCAATCTAATTGTACATTCTTTATCGAAGTTCTCACAATCTAATTGTACATTCTTTATCGACGTACTCACAATCGAATTATACATTCTTTATAGATGTACGAACAATCTGATTGTACATTCTTTATCAACGAACACACAATCTAATTGTAAATTCTTCATCGACGTTCTCACAATATAATTTTACATTCTTTATCGATGTACTCACAATATAATTGTACATTCCTTATAGATGTACTCAAAATATAATTGTACATTCTTTATCGACGTACTCATAATCTCATTGTACATTCTGTATCGACGTACTCACAATCTAATTGTGCATTCTTTATTGATGTACGCACAATCTAATTGTACATTCTTTATCGGCGTACTTATGATGTAATTGGACATTCTTTATCGACGTACTTTCAATCTAATTGTACATTCTTTATCGACGTTCTCACAATCTAATTGTACATTCTTTATCGACGTACTCACAATCGAATTATACATTCTTTATCAACGTACTCACAATCTAATTGTCCATACTTTATTGACGTGCTCACAATCTAATTGTCCATTCTTTATTGACGTACTCACAATCTAATTATACATTCTTCATCAATGAACTCACAATCTAATTGTACATTGTTCATCTACATTCTCTCAATATAATTTTACATTCTTTATTGACATACTCTCAATCTAATTGTGCATTCTTCATCGACATTCTCACGATCTAATTGTATATTCTTTATTGACGTGCTCACAATCTAATTGTACATTCTTTATTGACGTACTCACATTCTCATTGTCCATACTTTATTGACATGCTCACAATGTAATTGTACATACTTTATCAACGTACTCACATTCAAATTGAACATTCTTTATTGACGTACTCACATTGTCATTGTCCATACTTTATTGACATACTCACAATGTAATTGTACATACTTTATCGACGTACTCACATTCGAATTGTACATACTTTATCCACGTACTCACATTCGAATTGTAATACTTTATCGAGGTACTCACATTTCGAATTGTACATCCTTTATCAACATACTCACATTCGAATTGTACATTCTTTATTGACGTACTAACTATCTAATTGTACATTCTTTATTGACATACTCACAATCTCATTGTACATTCTTTATTGATGTACTCAAAATATATTTGTACATTCTTTATCGATGTACTCAATATAATTGTACATTCTTTCTCGACGTACTCACAATCTAATGGTACATTCTTTATAGATGTACCCACAATATAATTGTACATTCTTTATCGATGTACTCACAATCTAATTGTACATACTTTATCGATGTACTTACAATCTAATTGAACATTCTTTATTGATGAACTCGCAATCTCATTGTTCATTCTTTATATATGGACTCACAATCTAATTGTGCATTCTTTATTGATGTACTCAAAATATAATTGTACAATCGTTATTGATGTACTCACAATATAATTGTACATTTTTTTATAGATGTACCCACAAACTAATTGTACATACTTTGGAGATGTACTCACAAACTAATTGTACATTCTTTATTGACGTACTCATAATCTAATTATCCATTCTTTATTGACATACTCATAATCTAATTGTACATTCTTTAGTGACATACCCATAATATAATTATACATTCTTTATTGACATACTCAGAATCTAATTGTACATTCTTTGTTGACGTATTCACAATCTAATTGTACATTCTTTATTGATGAACTCACAATCTAATTATGCATTCGTTATTGATGAACTCACAATATATTTGTACATTCTTTATCGATGTACTCAATATAATTGTACATTCTTTCTCGACATACTCACAATCTCATGGTACATTCTTTATAGATGTACACACAATATAATTGCACATTCTTTATCGACGTACTCAAAATCTAATTGTACATTCTTTATCGAAGTACTCACAATCTAATTGTACATACTTTGTTGACGTACTTACAATCTAATTGTACATTCTTTATTGATGAATTCACAATCTAATTATGCATTCCGAATTGATGTACTCACAATATATTTGTACATTCTTTATCGATGTACTCAATATGATTGTACATTCTTTATCGACATACTCACAATCGAATTGAACATTCTTTATAGATGTACTCAAAATCTAATTGTATATACTTTATCGACGTACTCACATTCGAATTGTCATACTTTATCGACGTACTCACATTTCGAATTGTACATCCTTTATCAACATACTCACATTCGAATTGTACATTCTTTATCGATGTACTCACAATCTAATTGTACATTCTTTGTTGATGTACTTACAATCTAATTGCACATTCTTCATCGACATTCTCACAATCTTATTGTCCTTACTTTATTGTCATGCTCACATTCTAATTGTACATAATTTATTGACGTGTTCACATTCTAATTGTACATTCTTTATTAACGTACTCACAATCTAATTGTCCATATTTTATAGACGTACTCACAATCTAATTTTACATTATTTATTGACATACTCACATTCTAATTGTCCATACTTTATGGACGTACTCACAATCTAATTTTACATTATTTATTGACATACTCACAATCTAATTGTCCATACTTTATAGACGTACTCACAATCTAATTTTGCATTATTTATTGACATACTCACATTCTAATTGTCCATACTTTATAGACGTACTCACAATCTAATTGTACATTCTTTATCAACGAACTCACAATCTAATTGTACCTTCTTCATCTACGTTCTCACAATCTAATTTTACATTCTTTATTGATATACTCACAATGTAATTGTGCATTCTTCATCGACATTCTCACAATCTTATTGTACATTCTTTATTGACGTGCTCACAATCTAATTGTACATACTTTATAGACGTACTCACATTCTCATTGTCCATTCTTTATTTACATGCTCGCAATCTAATTGTACATTCTTTATTGATGTACTCACAATCTAATTGCACATTCTTTGTTTATGTACTCACAATGTAATTGTCCTTACTTTATTGTCATGCTCACATTCTAATTGTACATACTTTATTGACGTTTTCACATTCTAATTGTGCATTCTTTATTAACGTACTCACAATCTAATTGTACCTTCTTCATCTACGTTCTCACAATCTAATTTTACATTCTTTATTGATATACTCACAATGTAATTGTGCATTCTTCATCGACATTCTCACAATCTTATTGTACATTCTTTATTGACGTGCTCACAATCTAATTGTACATTCTTTATAGACATACTCACATTCTAATTGTACATACTTTATAGACGTAGTCACAATCTAATTTTACATTCTTTTTTGACATACTCTCAATCTAATTGTACATTCTTTGTTGACGTACTCACAATCTAATTGCACATTCTTTGTTGATGTACTCACAATCTAATTGTCCATACTTTATTGTCATGCTCACATTCTAATTGTACATACTTTATTGTCATGCTCACATTCTAATTGTACATACTTTATTGATGTGTTCACATTCTAATTGTACATTCTTTATTAATGTACTCACAATCTAATTGTCCATACTTTATAGACGTACTCACAATCTAATTGTACATTCTTTATCAACGAACTCACAATCTAATTGTACATTCTTCATCTACGTTTTCACAATCTAATTTTACATTCTTTATTGACATACTCACAATCTAATTGTGCATTCTTCATCGACATTCTCACAATCTTATTGTACATTCTTTATTGACGTGCTCACAATCTAATTGTACATTCTTTATAGACGTACTCACATTCTCATTGTCCATTCTTTATTGATGTGCTCACATTCTAATTTTGCAGTGCATACTTTTTTGAGATACTTGGTTGAAAAAATAAAAGAGAACGTGTTGCACATGTGTTGGCATTTCTACCACTAGGTGGCGTTTGTGGCCTATGTTAGGACATACTGTACTGTCTGGACAGACAAACAAACAAACAGACAGATAGATGCGAATGCAATACCCTCTCCTTTCGTGAGGGTAATCATAACAATCACAACATGACAATAAAAATAATAACAGCATAATAATACTAATATTAACAATCATAAAATAAATACCAATTGACAATAATAATGATAATAACACGACACCTCTAATAAATTGTGCTTTATGAAATAACTACATATTGTTCTGTTATCAATTACAATCTGTTGGTGTGAACATAATTAAATTGGACCAGGTTCAATTCTATATTCAGCCCATTGGCTGCATCATTACTGAGGCATGGGTGTTGGCATTACTGAAGCATGGGTGTTGGCATTACTGAGGCATGGGTGTTGGCATAACTGAAGCATGGGTGTGAAGATTGCTGAAGCATGGGTGTTGGCATAACTGAAGCATGGGTGTGAAGATTGCTGAAGCATGGGTGTTGGCATAACTGAAGCATGGGTGTGATCATTGCTGAAACATGGGTGTTGGCATTTATTGAAGCATGGTTGTGAGCATTGCTGAAGCATGGGTGTGAGCATTGCTGAAGCATGGGTGTGAGCATTGCTGAAGCATGGGTGTTGGCAATACTGAAACATGGGTGTGAGCAATACTGAGGCATGGGTGTTGGCACTACTGAGGCATGGGTGTTGGCAATACTGAAGCATGGGTGTTGGCAATACTGAAGCATGGGTGTGAGCAATACTGAGGCATGGGTGTTGGCATTACTGAGGCATGGGTGTTGTTCAGAGTGCTGGTGATAACGGGCCTACTCCCCACGAACAAGCCATGTGATAACAATCATGTAATAACAACACATGCTGGCATAAACTTCCTCTAGTTTGACATCCTTCTGTTGGATGGTATACACATTGATGTATCTCCCTGCATGCAAAACACCAGGTTGACAGTTTATAGCTGGGTTGAGATTCAAACCCTGGCGAGAGAGCTCCAAGGCAGTCTCACCTTATCGCTCCAGAAGAATCGTGAAACGAACCCACCTCTCGATTTCCTTTGTCAGACATTGGAAGAGCTTCATTCTCTAGACCTTCTATGCCTCAGCATCAGCCATGACATTTCCAGAGCCAAATACAGCGCAAAACTGGCTTGCAAAGCAAGCCGCAAGACTGGGCATCGTCTGCCGATGCAAGTCTTTCCTTGAAAAATCAGTCTACAAAGCATTTGTCCATAGCTCTCTTCTTTTCAAGGCTTCAAGCAAGCAGTGCACCGCCATCTCTTTCTGACCCATGATCCATATTACACCCATTAATCTTTCTACATCCAACCACCCTACTTGCTAGTTTCAGTGCTTCATCTCTCCCTCCCTCTCCTCTTTTTCTGTTCGTTCATTCCCTTCATGTTTGGTCCACTGTAAATTCTACCCTAGTCTTCCATGAGCCTCACTCCTTCAAAGAAAAAAATGGGAATGTACATTCCTCAAAGCTATATCCTGTCAAAAGCAAGGGGACATAATTATATTTACTCAAAATAGCAAACCACACCTATTTACTCTTGTTTTACTCTATCCTCCCATCCTTCTTTCCCCACTCCTCAAACACCCCACTTCGTTGCCTTCTCTTTGCTATGACCCTCGCTTCCCTTCATTTTATCAATTTTAATTTGTCATTTTCACCATCGCTTACACATATAATATATAGATAGACCTCGAGGATCCATTCACATATCCCTCTTCCATTCCATAATTTCCTTTCTCCCCCTCCTCCTGAATTATTCGATTTTTCCCTCACCTGCATGATGCTACATCTCTTGGGTGGAAGAGGTTACCACATGGTACTACAGCTCAGGTTTCACAATGATCAGAAGTAATGTTCAGCATTAATAATTTCAGACACAACTCTTGTATTGTTTTCCAGAGATTGAAGCTCATGGAAGAACAGACAACAGTGGTTGAGTGGCCATCACATTAACAATTGAGCAAAAGGGAGCTGCAACACAAGGACTGTGGGGTAAGGAATTATCCGACAGGCAATGAAATTAGTGAGGACACATGGATGTGGAAATCATACAGGGAGGTACGAATACACACACACACACACACACACACACACACACACACACACACACACACACACACACACACACACACACACACACACACACACACACACACAAACACACACACACCGTTGCGGGCCGGGGGTCGGGTGAGAAGACCACGAGATGGGGGAAGCTATCTCGGCTCCCACCACACTCCCCGGAATTGTAGGCCATCGCACACGGATAATTCCGTGATGTGGTGGGTCGCTTAACCGACCATAGGCGCCAATAACTCAACCACATGACCTTGGGTCCTCCAGTCTATGGGTTAATCGGGTTACCGAATTAATCATGCGATTTTATTACCGGGGAACACGCCATCGGTACGCCTTGTCCGAACCGGATCACTATACCTGATCGGATCACTTTTCCGGATCGGATGCAGCCGAGCGACACTGCCAAGGACGTACCGGCTAAAAGGAATGGATCGTTGGGAATAAAGTCCCGGCTAAACTAGGATTCGGACCATGCTGGATCAATGGAAGAAAAGACAAAAACGAGCAGGGAACATTCCTAATAATGATGTATTTACAGGCAACTTACAAAAGGGGATACAGAGCAGACTTAACGTTAAAATAATAACAATAATAATGATAACAATAATGATCTTCTGCAGTCTTATTTAAGCAGACAGGCGCCAAGACACACACATACATGCACACACACACACACAGACACAGAAAACCCGATGAAGAGAAAGTGTTGAAACCAGAAGTGAGAGGAGTTGAAGCTACGATCTTGGTACCTTTGTACTTAATTGCACGAATGCGCCACCAATACATTTCTGGGGGGGGGCTCCATGGTGCGGTATCCGACAGCTGGCTCTGGCTTCAGCAGCGCATGTGGAGACCGTGGGTATGAAGGAGGAGCTTGAGTGGAGAAGGGGCAGAGTTCAGAGTGTGTGGATGGAGTGGTAGGCGGGACCAGGTAGCCGAGTGTGTTTAACGTCGTGTGGGCTGAGACAAGGAGGCGGAGTCCAGGCAGCAGGAGGCAGGTCGTGGTGATGACGGGCAGAGAGATGAGGGTGAGCGAGAGGGCGGAGTCCAGGCAGCAGGAGGCGGATCATGGTGATGTCGGGCAGAGAGATGAGAGGGAGAGCGAGAGAAAGGCAGAGGGACCGTCTCTGACCTTTATAAGACTTGCAGCACTGGGCGGGGGACCACCCTGAAGTGAAGCGTCATCACTTGAATCGGGCACTCCGATTGGCCCCAACCCCTCATATGGCCTGCTAACTTTGGCCGGAAACCGCAACACTCTGTTTCCGGCAAGGTCATCTCAGACAGCGAAAATATTCAGCTCCGACCCCAAGACATGTCACGAATCGCCCACACTGAACTTAGGGCGCGAATAGTCCCGCAAAACCCCCCGGGCCGTGCCCTGGCGACCGGCCAAGGGACCCGCATGCCCGTTCGGGCATCCGACCAGCGCTGATCAATGCGCTTGCTCCGCGTGCGCCAACGTGGCCCGCACTGTATACCATTCCCCTGCTCGATCACAGCTTCGCTGGCCATAGAGACGAGCAGACGTTCACCATCCATGGGGAATCCGCTGCTGTCAGCGGAGGCTGAATCCATGCATGTTTGTTCATGTTATGGATAGTGTTATGAATCCATTGTTATGGATAAATCCATGCATGTTTCGCGAGCGGCGTAAGTGTCTGCCTTCGAGCACATTCCATACAGTGCGCCTGGTGTGTATATATATATATATATATATATATATATATATATATATATATATATATATATATATATATATATATATATATATATATATATATATATATATATATATATATATATATATATATATATATATATATATATATATATATATATATATATATATATACCAGGCGTAGTGGCGTGCGCTTGTAATCCGGGTACTCGGAGGCTTGGGTTGGAGGATCGCTTGATGATGGGTGCTCTGCGCTGGGCTGCGCTATGAGAGGGTGTAGAGCAGCCTGGAATCATGGCGAAACCCAATCCTTTTCCCCGTGTCGTAAGAGGCGACCAGGGTTGCATCAGGAAGGGCATCCGGCATAAAACCTATGCCAAATCAGTATGCGGATCATAACGATTGATCCGCCGTGGCGACCCCTAATGGGAAAGACAAACAACAATATATATATGTGTATATATATATATATATATATATATATATATATATATATATATATATATATATATATATATATATATATATATATATATATAATATATCGATCTTTGTTTTTCTTGAACTGATTTTTTTCATCAACCTCTGTCACAACCGGAACCCAACGGGTTCACGGGTCGTCTAGGATATATTATATATATATATATATATATATATATATATATATATATATATATATATATATATATATATATATATATATATATATGTATATCTACTATATAAATGGCAGTCCTGTCTGTCCGTCGGTTTTTTTGTAACGAATAAGCTCCGAGACCAGTGAACCGATCTTGATGAAACTTTACACATATATAGAACTAACATTCAGCTCCAGGATGCGCTAAGTGGCTCTCCATAAAAATGAAAAAAAATGTATTAAAAAGAAATATATATATAAAAATAAAATAAATAAAATTTCCATTAGAAAAAAAAAATGGCTTTCGAATACTGTGCCGGCGTATTAATCATAACAAAAGGCTTCATGGTTAAAAACGCTAGGTTTTTTGAAATACAAAATGTTCGTATTCATTGACTTTTTAAACATACACATTCTCCTCCTGTTATTTGAATTCTCGAACTGCACGCGCACGGCAACAGCGAACTGCTGATCGATCTGCTCATGAAAGAGCCAGGCAAGTGGAGTCAGCTGCAGAGAGAGAAAGAGAGAGAGAGAGAGAGAGAGAGAGAGAGAGAGAGAGAGAGAGAGAGAGAGAGAGAGAGAGAGAGAGAGAGAGAGAGAGAGAGAGAGTCGTCTTACTGCTGATATATCTGCTCATGAACGAGCCAGGAAAGCAGAGTCGGCTGCAGAGAGAGAGAGCGTCGCCTAACTGCAAATAGAGCGTCACACCGACAGGTGAGAGAAGCACAAAACTCACGTTCCAGCTTTCTTGGTCCAGGTTTTGGCAGGACATCAATGACTGTTGCCACTGCTGCTAGAAACATTGAGTGGCTCAAGGCCACCTTCAACTATGACCTCTCTGAGGATTACGGCAGCATAAAGCCTTCCTTCCATAAATCTGAGGAATAAAAGAAGCCTTCCTAATTTTCTCCATACAACTAATGCCTCAGTCTAACTAGCGTGAGGAAAATAGGGCAAATTTCCCGGCTATTACCGGGTACTTCAGCTCGTATGTATATATATATATATATATATATATATATATATATATATATATATATATATATATATATATATATATATATATATATATATATATATATATATATATATGAAAAATAAAGACCCACCCCCATCTCTTACCTGGGAATGGAGGAAATTATCTCTCACTTAATCAATTAAGCCCAGGTGGCGAGGATTATATAAATAAATTGCCCTTGAGCACTCACCTGGTAGTGCCTGGATAAGACAACCAGGGAACCACTGGTGGGCATGGATGACCTTCAAAATATGTAACGGAGAAGAAAGTAAATATCTATGGGTTGTTTTAGCTTACCTGGAACTCGTTCGGAGGAGCTTTTGGGATAGTGCGTTGTCAATCTGTCACTCCGTCCATCCATCCACAAATACTTGCAACTTCTTTTCTGAACCTACACAAATGATTTGGATGAAACTTTAACACAATATTCACAACCATACATGTACCAAAGTTTGTTCATGGCATTAAATAAAAATAAAAATCCGCGTAGGATGCCCAGTCGGCGACTGGCTTTGGAGGCCACGTTGGAGATGTGGCTTTCGCAGGAAAGATTGTGGCAGATAGTGAGGCCCAAAAACTTGAATGAAAGGACTTCTTCAAGTGGATTGCTGCGAAAGTATATGGGGGAGTTCTCCAGACGGTCCTTTCAGAGAGACATTGTGAAGGTGTGAGATTTGTTTGGATTGAGAGATATATTCCAAGTGTTTGACCAGCTTGTGATTTTATCCAGGTCTGCAGAGAGTGAAGAGGTTGCTGCCTGCTTATTAGAGGGATGAGAGATGGTACGGCAGAGGGTGGACTCATCAGCAAAGCGATAAAGAGGATTTTCCAGTGAGTCAGAGTGATCATTGATGAAAATCAGAAAAAGCACAGGGCCGAGACACACTGGCATGAGGAACTGCAGCCTGGACAGGAAGAGGAGATAGAGAATTCCATGAAGAGCCACGCATTAACTGCAACAGGAGAGGAAGTCTGTGAGCCATGAGTGGAGATTCTCTTGGATACCATAGGAAGAGTTTTGTGAGCAGTGCGGGATTGCAGACCATATTGAAAACTCGTGATGTGTAGGGAGGTGGCTCTCATCTCATGTTTGGCATTTAGTCCCTCCATCTATTGTTGGGAAAGTAGAAGCAGCATGTCCAGGGTAGAGACCTGGTCTAAATCCAAATTTATGGACGGATATCAAGTAATTGGAGAAAAGGAAGGATTTGATGTCGAAGCATGATGGATTCCATGACCTTGCGGAATGATTGGGAGAAGGCTGGTTGGTCTGGACTTGCAGGGATCAGTTTTTGCACCTTTTTATGCAGAGCGGTAATGTTTGCTGATTTCCACGCAGGTGCAGATGACCTTGAGTAAATGAGAGGGTGAATAGAACAGAGAGAGGGTGAGCAAGAGCAGCACAGCAGGTTTTCAAAACACAAGGGCTGATGCCATCTTGACCAGTTGCAAAATCTGAGTTTGAGTTTGACAGCAAGCTCTCCACCTTGTCAGGAGAAAAGGACACCGAGTCCAGGAACAGCTGGGTGCGACTTGTTAGGTGGGTACAGAAAGTGATGGGTTTGCGACACAAGATTTTGAAGCAAACACAGAGTTTAGACATTCAGCCTTTTCGCGTGCAGTGTCAGCAGTGCAGCCATTGGAGGTAAGGGAGGGGATGGTGGGAGAACATACACCGGAAACTGACTTTTTGGAGGAGGGAGACTCACCACAAGCTTCAGAGTACCATGGGTGGAAGGAAGGGTAGGACAACTGAAGACGAGATGTGATAAATCTGTGCATGGGAGAGAGAGCAAATTTCATTGAAAAAATTCCCAGGATGAGTTGATGTCATTGAGAGTGGAAATGAGAGACCAGTCTAGAAGTTTGATGGCTGCTTGAAGACCCTGTCAGTCAGCCTGAGTGAAATGCCAGACTCGTCGGCACCGAGCCATAACAATGAATAACATCATTCTCTAATAACAGCGAGAGATGTCCACTTGAACAAGTGTATCGTCAGATGAACCGATTGGAGCAAATGAAGAATAGCAAACATTTTCTGGGAAATTGGACAAAATCAATTTTTTGCGAAATTGGGAAAGGGTAGACGATGAGAGCAGGCAAGACCATGGGGGAGGCGGGAGGGGTGGGGAGAGGGGAAGGATGAGACTGGGTAGTGGTGGGGGAGGGGCAAGATTTGAGGGGTGGGAAGAGGGGGAGGTGTATTGAGTGGAAAGTGAGAGCGTGTTTGAGATATTGAGGAGTGTGCTGAATGAGTGTGAGACATTTCTTCCGTTGGAACGGTGCCCACAAATGTTTGAAAACCATACAGTTTGGGATACCAGATTGGGAACTGTTAGTAAGGCAGAAGACAATGGAGAGATGCTAAAAGAGGTGGTAGGATAGCAGGCAAGATGGGAGGAGTAAGGAGGGGATATAAGAGGGAAGGAGTTCTTCGGAGGTAGATTTAAGGAGGTGGGATGAATTTGCACTGAAGTTGGAAAAAAAGAACGATTAATAATGGAAGATGAACAAGCATTGCAAAATGGGATTTTTTTAACTCATTGGTCAGAGAGTCGTTTAAATACATTGGAAGGTGGATAGCGAGCAGAAGAATTTAGAGAATGGAGGAAGGAAGCTTTGTAACAGGTGGAATTTTTCAACATGGGATGAAAGAAGGGTCGAAAAGAAATCAAGTTTTACAAGATGAGGAGTACGGCAAAGAGAGGAAGGAGAAACATTTGAAGAGACCGTTATGTTTTTTTTCTTTTCTTTTTGAAGATTCGACAAGATTGGGTGGGGGGGGGGGCAAAGTAAAGGAAGAGTTTGAAGAAAAAGTTGTAAAGATGAGTGTTGAGTTCCTTCACAATCAAAGTGGGATTGGAAATATGGAAATGGAAGAAGAAGAAGAAGAAGAAGAAGAAGAAGAAGAAGAAGAAGAAGAAGAAGAAGAAGAAGAAGAAGAAGAAGAAGAAGAAGGAAGAGAAATAGTCTGCAGAGGAAGTCACGTGGTTCCGAGAGGGAAAGGTGAGAAGGGAAAAGTTTATTATTTATTAACTTTTTTATAATTTTATAATTTAAGACAAGAAACAGATTGTATAGTTGGGAGGAAATTGAAGTCGTGGATGAAATAAAAACTGAAGGTGATCAGAAGAAAATACAACAACAAGATTGTAAACACAGATGGGAAGATGAAGAAGGGGAGGCCTCAAGGAAACCTGAAATGAAAAGATTGACGAATACTCATCAATTTGCACAAGTTTTAACACAAAACCAATCTAGAAACACACAGCAAACACGGAAATAACAAAATAACAGTAAAAACGCAACAAAAATGTTCGCGAATCTTATCTTTGAGAAAGTCGGCAGAGCTCTCAAAGGAACCAACCACCGTCGCTCAAGAACTCGAACCGGAAGTGAAACTACATACTCGTTACATATTTTGTGGGTCATCTATGCCTACCAGTGGTTCCCTGGTTCTCTTATCCAGCCCAGGGGATTTCCACTATGTTTTTTTTAATGCCATGACCAAACTTTGGTACATCTAGCGTGATAAAGGTTGTAGGTTGTAGTCACGTTTCATCAAAATTGTGTGTAGTTTCGGAGAAGAAAGCAAATACGTATTTTGGGAGCAAGCCCCCCCATAGAACCCGTTAGATCTCAACTTTTTAAAGGATATGAACAAACTTGAGTACATCACGGGTGATGGTGGTGGTGGTCAACATTTATCGGAATTGTGTGTATAGTATCTGAGAAGAAAGCAAATTAATATTTTGGGGGGCAAACCCTCCGTAGATGCCCTTAGACCCCGATTTTTTTAATGGTTTGAACAATCTCTGGTACATCACAGGTGATGAAGGTGGTGGTCAAGTTTCATTTGAATTGTGTTTATAGTTTCTGAGAAGACAGCAAATACCTCTTTTCGGGGGCAACTTCCTGAACATCCCCTAAGACTCCGATTTTTTTTTTTAATGGTGTGAACAAGCTTTGGTACATCATAGATGATGAAGGTTGTGGTCAAGTTTCTAGGAATTTGTGTGTGGAGTTTAGAAGAAGAAAGCAAATATATATTTTTGTGGGCAACCCCACTGTACACCCCATAAGACCCTGACTTTTTTAATGTCATGAACAATCTTTGGTACATCAAGGGTGATGATGGCTGTTGTCAAGTTTCATTGGAGTTTTGAGTTGTGTGTGTAGCTTCTGAGGAGAAAGCAAATACCTGTTTTAGGAGGCAACCTTCTGCCCCCACCCCCCCCCCCGTCACCCATCAACCCAATTTGATTCTGATTTTTTTTATGGCGTGAACAAGCTTTGACACATCAACGGTGATGAAGGTTGTGATAAAGTTTCATCAAAATCAAATGTGTAGTTTCAGAGAAGTTGCAAGTATTTGTGGACAAACTCATGGACAGATGATGCACCATCCCATAAGCTCCCCAGTGGATGATAAATGGGGCTTCTGGGACACCCATTCACATGAATGGGGAAAACGGGAAAAACTTTCTGACTCAAGCCACAAAAGCCCAAAATAGGAGATTGATTTTCTCCCCACCTATCCCCTTCCCTCCCATAGAAGCAAATGTAAAATTGAGACTATGAAAGATTGAGACTTACTGATTAAAGCACTTCTTCCCCCCAACATAATCACAGTCCTTTTATATTTTCATTCCACCCAAAGAGTAAACCAACAAATATTTGCTCATGTTCTATTTTAGGGAATAACTTAATTTTCTGATAACATTCATTTCCATCGAGTATATTCACAAAGAATAACTTGGAACTTGGTTCTTGGTTTAAGTGTCTTTGTTGAGCAGAAATGAAATGATAAACTTCTCTTAATGCTCTTATTTGACCACCTCCTGAGCCACATATCATTTTGAGATTGTAGTGAATTGTTTTTCCATTGTTCAATTGATAACCATCAAAGTTTTCAGTCCATTCAAGGATATTAATTTTTTTCTTTACATCCTCAAACTTATTTGTAATTAAATTTATCTGCTTATTTGTTTCATCTACTTTTACCCGGTTATTTCTTCAATAAGACTTATTTGATATTTCTCACATTCTTTATGTTTCCCATTGAAATACCAAGGCTGATTACATCTCCACTCTTTGGTTTGGTTATTGCTTGGATCTATCATTTATAAATCAGTAAAAAGACGGCGGTAGCCTGTTAAAATTCCAACCCAATATCTTAACACTTAACACTTATACTTATAACCATAAGGGAGACTATTGATTCCATTCTCTAAAATATATCTTTTATCATCAAAAGCTCCGAATGCTTTCTTATTTATCTCTTCTGTATATAATTGATGTTTATAACTTCTTATTGTATTCATTTTTCTGTACTCTTCCTTCTTTAAGGTTAAACAGTTGTAATAATGTTTAAAGTTTATTGTTTCCTTGATTATATTTTTCTTTATTCCCTTTATCTTCTTATCACACCTTTCAATGTTATTATTATCAATATATGTAAAAGCATAAGACTTTGATCTCAATCCTATAAATTCACTCATGACCTTCCTACCCAATTCATCTTTAAACTTACCAATAACCTTTTTATTCTTCGATGAAAACAACACATCACATGACTTATAATTACTTGTATCATATATATCAATATTATCAATCATATCCTCATATACATCACTTGTCTTAATTTCTAGTATAAAACTATCTGTATCCATATATAACAATGACACATTATCCTTATACTATAATTTAAAATTATTATAGTAATAGTCATACATTTTACGACTTTGACAAGTCAAGAATTGATTTTCCTAAATAAATAGATTTATCCATTTCAACACTCTTTTTTTCAAATGAATAGCACAAAAGTTCTTTGAAAACACCTCCGCTCGCTCAAAACTTGGTCTATTAATTAACTTTGAAGCCTGGTTCCAAGATGTAGCAAGTCTTATGTTTTGTCGATTCCTAACATTTTCCATAGTCTTTCCAAATACAGCATTATTCATTAATTTATAAAAGTCCTTCTCAAAATCTGTTTTTGCTTCTGTTCTCCTTTTTGTATTCAAATCAATATACTTCTTTAACCAATGACTTTGTTCAAACTTCAAAATCCTATGAATTTTCCTCACTCTCAACCCAGCAGATAAATATTGTCTCAAGTTCCTTTGATGCAAAACATAACGTTCTTTATCATTTAATATAGTAAGTTGTTTTTCTGTAGATTTACCTTTTATATTAAATGACTGTTGGTAATCACTTAACCATTCTTTTCTTCGACTTTCTTTATCAGGGGCATAAGGTCGGTCTTTATGTTTGTTATGAAGTTCTTCTGGATATTTTAAATCAACCTCAAAATAATATCCAAATTTAGCTCATCCAATTCTTTTTGAGAGGACACAACAATGTCTTGTAAAACTTTTTCATAATGTTTTTCTTTAACCCATTTAAGTGTTCCATGAGGTAAAGATTGAGACATAACCCACCCATACAAATTGTTAGCATCATAATACATCAGGTAAGAGTTGTCCTCATTATTATTACTAGTACGTGCCCGTATGTGCATGGCCGTACTTGCGTGGCCATACGTGCAAAAAAAAAAACTTTCAAACCGCGTGCCAGAAACAACAACCACACAGGCCGTTCCTTCGCTCTTGCGTGCCCGTACATGCGTGGCCATACGTGCAAAATAAAATAAAAATAAAAAAACTTTCAAACCACGTGCCAGAAACAACAAACACACAGGCCGTTCCTTCGCTCTCGAAATCCATGACTGGATTGGGGCATTGTGTTTATCTATAAATGAGCATAACAAATCGAGAAATTATTATAATACAGTAAGTCATCACTATCTGGAAGTAGTGCGTGCCCGTACGGAATGTTCACATGCATTCCACAAATTATCGCTTGCATTAAAGTAACAACTGCTGTGTTACTTACACACACAGAGTTAATTAAAATCCAAATTAAAATCAAGTTTACCTCCCTGTCTTTGCGAGCCATGACATTCGCTGCCATTGACCATTGCCACTCCTATGCCATGGCAACTAAGACACCCTTTCCCTATCGGCCACGCCTACGCAGCAATGTGTCCTGTCATTGGTTTGGTAAATAAATGGCCGCAGCAACGTGTCCTGTCATTGGTTTGGTAAATAAATGGCCATTACTTGGGAACCACTTGTCCGATTACTATCAAACCTTCAAAAGGCACATACTCAGGCCCCCAGCAATATACCTGGCAAGTTTCAATCAGATCGGACCAGTGGTTGTCGAGAAACAGCGGTCGCAGACACACACACACACACACACACACACACGCACGCACGCACGCACGCACGCACGCACGCACGCACGCACGCACGCACGCACGCACGCACGCACACACACACACACACACACACACACACTGCTGGAATTATAGATAGATAATCAGGAAGATGTTTGTCATTTTCTATACTTGAGATATTCCTCCTCTTTTAGCCTTCTCCATCATTAAAAGCATATCTATATCACTGATTAATTCTAAATTCTGTTTTGTCATTTTTAACATAGCACTCCAAGCCAAACCCGGGGCTGTGTAATAGTGAGCGGGGTCTAATCCATAAGAATTTTTATTATGACAGACTGTTCTAAAAGTTTCAAACACATCAGCCAATAACAATACATCAGTTTTAAGATACAAATCATGATATTCTCCAAGATTCTTTATATTAAACTTCTCCCAAACCTTTTTAGCTTGTGTATAATCTCTGTCGGAAATATGAGTTTTATTCAACTTGCTATAGAAACTTTCCCTTGAAGGAAGTTGTGTTTCTTTAAACTTCTCAAATGAATCCATATAGTCATATGGATATATTCCCTTTTGTGATCAGAGATCAATCACTTCTTGATTTGAGAAATGTGATTTAAGCTTCAGTAAGTTTTTAATATTTGATGCTAAGTTAGATAATGAACTTGACATAAACTTGTATGTGTCAAGAAATCTGATATGGGTTATGGGGGATGTATGAATTGTTTTTGTGAATGAGATGTATTTTTGATCTGTGTTAGGAATGGCAGAAATATCACCAGATGTCTTTGAAAGTTCATTCATAAATAGATGTGTGTTGTCGTGAGCGTTGTGAAGAAAGACAGGAATAAAGTTTGGGGGCTTGTAATTAAGATTACAACGGGAATGAGCTGGACCTATATATTTTCCAGTAAGTTGACAATGATCCCTAACTTTGACCTCTCCCTCAATTTTCTCTTAACAAATATGACAGATATTGTTCTTTCTAAATTCCTTTTTCTCCCCCTTTGTTAATGACATTGCTTTATTGGTTTTAACCATGATTTCTCTTCATCTTATACAGTCTTTTTCCAGCTCCTCTGAGGCATTTTCTCCTCTATAAAGTTCCAACTTATTGTATTCATCACCAACAGATGATCTGCTATAATAACAGAAACCACAAGGAGTATGTTTTTGATATTTATTTGTGTACGATTTATTTGGATTTGGAGAAACAGTATCTATCTTTTCAAGGATATTTTCAAAATCAGCATATATCACAAACAGGTGTTTTATAGATTTGTTAAAATCTTTGAATGATTTGTTTGAACCTGCTTTTTGTAAATTGATTACGGTTGATTTATGATTACTGCAATATTTCAAATGTTGATTTAATCGTTATTTTGTGTGAATGGAGTTGAGACATCTCTTGCAAGGATACGTTTTATATTTTCTCTTATATATTTGTGATTTGGTTAATCTTGATAAATTATGAATGAAACCATAATGTGATTTTTCCTTTGAAGTAAAGTAGCGAAGGTCAATGTGTGTTTCATCATTTTTATAGTTGTTTGAAAATTTTAATATCTGAACTTTGTTTGTATCCGCTAATCCATATACATTAACAGATAGATTATTCATTTTCTCCAATTTAGGAATATCTCAATGACATTGGAAACTTTAAATCTTTAACATTTAATGTATTCTCATATTTCTTATAATGTTCAACCCTTTCAGGTTTCCATTGTGGAGGATGGATGTAAGTGAGCAAGAACAGACCATAGAAAACATTTATTATCTTTGTTTTGAATGTTATCAACCGCTTTCTTAAGTTTTATCTCTTTTGGTAAATCAATATAAGAAGAAGCTTGAAGAGGATCTGATTTTAAGATGTATATATCCAAAAAGATTATTTTTGTAAGAGCAAATCCACTACCTACTACAGTATTATCAACATCTTGTTCTTGTCTCTGGAGTTCATCGTAAACATCACATCTTACAAAATCTTGAAATGATGAGATAAAGTGAGGGTTTGTCCTCATATAGGGAGTAGTTTCATCATCTCTTACCATATTCAATTTTACTCCCATATAAAACTTTGAAGTTTTCATTTCACTTAATGTGTTTTTAATTATAGTTTCAATACTTTGTTTAACCATATCAACAACTTCAATGAATGAAGATGGTCCACGGTCTTGAAAGTGAAACAATCTTATTTTTATATGTCCTTTAAATGACCCATCAGTGTTTTCAATGGAGAATTTAGTGGTACCTACCCTTTCTTCATTGTTCTTGTGCTTGCGTGATTGAAGGTGTTTATTATAAAAAAAAATTTAAGCATATCATTATCATTTCTATCGCAATGTTTTGTTTCTTGGTAAAGTGAAGATATTTGTCTGAAAAGATTGAATGTGTGTTTGCTGGATTTGAAGGTGTTTTTGTAACATTTATATTCATGATTACAAACATCGCAGTACGTTGTATTCACCATATTTATGTAACAAAATTTGCCTAAAATAAAATTTTCGTGACGAAAATTCCGTTTAATATATCGGTGAATCTGTGCTAAAAACCATTTCATCCTCCAACTTTTTTCACCTAATAAATACAATGTATCAAGACACAAAAGACAAGTTTCAATCAATCACTTCATTTGTTAAAGATACTGGGAAATATGTCGAGGATGTAAAATTGAATAAAGATAAATATAACAACTATTGGTTAAAAACAATAATGGTGAATAATACGAGTTCTTCAATTTCCTTCAGTGGAAGGGCTTTCCGTATATCTGGAAGAACATCAATTAAAGTAGCTCGAACAAAAGTTTCTCCTCTGCTTCTGGCAATATATTCAAAACTAGAAAAAGCAATGAAACAAGAAAAAGTATCAAAAAAGAAAAACCTTATGGATGAAGCTTTAGAAAGAAAAGAAAAGACCATCAGCAATATGTTTGGAGAAATTTGAATTTTTTTCAACAACCCGAAAGATGTAAATAGTGATGAAATAAAGGATGTTAATATATCAGGTGAAATGACATTTTGTTCAATAGCAATTTAGGACCATTTTAAAATTACCTTCAATATAAAAAATGTCGTAGTTGAATCTGTTAATGAAAAAAAGTATATAGATATAGATGGTAATGTTTTTTTCTCCAAATGAAATATGAGTCATTATTCAACTGAAGATTTTGAAGATTATGAGAGTGATGATAGTATCTCTGTTGGAACAGAAGACAGTTATGATACCAAGAGGTTGTGTTCAAACGATAGTTATGAAAGTAGCTTTATAGATGATTGTGAAAGCACCAATGAAAGTACCGAAAATGATACCGAAGATGAATTTTATTTGAAGTAAAGTTTTACTTTATAAATATGAATAGTTTACTAGATTTTGAGCCTCTTGAATTTCCTGATTCTCCACATGACAAATCTGAGAATTGTCCTGCATGTGAAAGGTGGATTAAACACAGAGTCAAAAGCCTATAAAAATGTATGTTCTGTGATTATCTTGTAATTAATGATGATAAAAAATATAAAAAGGAATATATTTCCTTGAGATTTACACCAAAAATGAATTTCTTCACAAGATTGATTCGATCAGTTTTGGTGGCACCCCACCAAATGCTGCACTCGTGTCGTTCCTTGCAGTTTTGTGCTCTGCCTGGAACACAGGCATCATCCCAACTGACTGGAAGAGGGGACTTGTTGTCCCTCTCTGGAAAGGGAAGGGTGATCGCCAAAACTGCAACAACTACCGAGGGGTGAGGCTGCTCTCAGTGCCGGGCAAGGTCTTTGCTCGGATAATTCTCGATAGGGTTCGCCACCATCTGCTTGAGCACCAGCATCCAGAGCAGTCAGGCTTTACACCAAAGAGGTCAACAATTGACCGTATCCTTACCGAATGCAGACGAGAGTTTCGGCAGGGCTGCTTGCAGCCTATGTTGATCTCTGTAAAGCGTTCGATTCAGTGAATCGGGATGTCCTCTGGAGGATTCTTGGTCTTCGTGGGGTGCCACCAAAACTGAACGATCTGATGTCTGAACTCTACTCTGGTACTGAGAGTGCTGTGAAGTGTGGTGGTACCATCTCTGACTTATTTCCAGTTGTTACTGGAGTTCGTCAGGGATGTGTACTTGCCCCCACACTTTTCAGCACTTGTATGTACTGGATTTTAGGGAGGATGTCAGAGAGATCAAGTTGCGGTGCATTGTTTGGGAATGTCAAGATCTCGGACCTTGATTTTTCAGATGATGCAATCATCTTTGCGGAGACTTTAGAAATCCTTTTGGGGGCCTTCGAGGTGCTGAATGAGGAGTCGGATCCGCTGGGATTACGGGTTTCTTGGGTCAAAACTAAGATCCAGGCTTTCGGTGACATCTTGGATGCTGCTGTCCTGTCTGTGTCTGTTTGTGGTGAGGATGTTGAGGTCGTGGAGAGATTCACTTACCTTGGCAGTGATATTCATGTCTCTGCTGGCTGCGAGTCAGAGGTCAATAGACGTCTGGGTCGGGCCTGGGGAGTCATGGATTCACTGGATCATGGGGTATGGCGCTGCCGGTACCTGTGCGGGAGGACGAAAGTCCGAGTCTTCAGGTCCTTGGTACTTCCAGTCTTGCTCTATGGTTGTGAGACTTGGACTCTGACCAAGGATCTGACACGGAGACTTAATTCCTTTGGTACCAGGTGTCTTCGGAGAATCCTTGGCTATCGCTGGTCAGATTTTGTGTCCAACGAGCGGTTGCTGAGAGAGACTCGGATGAGATTTGTTACCTGCATAGTCCGTGAGTGTCAGTTGCGGCTGTATGGACATGTGGCTCATTTTCCTGACGCTGATCCTGCTCACCAGATTCTCTCAGCGAGGGAGTCTCATGAGTGGAGGAGGCCAGTGGGCCGACCACGTGCCTCATGGTTGCAGCAGGTTGACCATCATTTCAAGGAGATGGGGATGGGCCTGGCATCTGCCTGGGGGATGGCCAGACAGAGGCCCCTGGAGTACCGGCGGAAAGTGGACGCAGCGACGCGCTGTTCTGGCACATGCTCCCATACCTGACCTTATTGATTCGAGAAATGAATGTAAAGTATGAGGGTGATAATACATCTTTTCTTACAAGAGAAGAGACTGAACAAATGACGACCGTGTTTCGTGGATTGATGGTTTATATTATTAACGATTGTCGTTTTCAGGGAAATATCAACACAAGATATTATATAAATAAAATAATGGATTATCGTGAAATTAAACCTGAACTTCGGATAAAACATAGTTTCAAAAAAGCCAATGAAAAATTAAATAACCTGTTTTCCAAACATATAAATGAATGATTTTTTACCCATTTGGGAAAATTAGATAAAATTTAACAACCATAAAAATCTTCCAAATTCATTAAGATGTCTCATAGTTGGTTCAAGAGGATGTGGAAAAACCTGCTGACTTTAAAAGATGCTCCTGACTCCCAACTTTTTAGATTATGATAATTAAATAATTTTCACAAAGTCGAGTTTTCAACCTGAGTATCAACTACTCTCACAAGGTTTTAATGTTGGTCTTCAAAAAGAAGATATAATCGGTTTATTGAAACTTCAAAACAAACTAAATGATTACAGCATTGAAGATATAATACAACAATTTTGTGGTTCACAGATATAAAAAGAAATCAAAGCCGATAACTTGTATTCTTAGTGATAATACCGATGATATACCTTCTCCCCAAGCTTTGGATAAATCAAAAAAGAACCTCGTTATCTTTGATGATTGTGTTAATGAGAGAAACCAAACGGTAATGGATAGCTACTACACAAGAGAGACATTCTTCTTGCAATTGTATTTCTCTTAGTCAATCAGACTTTCAACTCCATCGTTGCTCAATAAGAAACAATGCTAATACATTTATTTTATTCAAGTTAAATTCAATAGATATAAACAATTTTTGGAGAGACAGTTGTTCTACATTATGTAGTAAAAAGGAATTTGGTTATTAGATGAAGCACATGACTGAAAAATATCAATATATTTTTGTGAAACAAGATGGAATATTAAAAGATATATTTTTCTTTTACAAACAATTACATATATAAATGACAACGATTATTATAAATCTTGTGGGTCAATCTGCTTCTGAAAAAAAGTTTCATAAATCAAGGCTCTTGTATAGTACAAATGAGAACATTGTAAATTTGCTGAAAAATTTCCATGTAGTTCGTATTATATCAACAACAACAAGAGCAATAAGACCTGGAGAAGTAGAAGGTGAAGATTATTACTATATTTCAGTTGAGTAACATATGCTATTGAGGAATGAAGGCCAAATATTTTAGGAGGTTTCTCTTGGTACAACAAAATATTCACATTGTAAGAGTGAGTTAAAGAAACCAAAATCTGGTGGTCTTGGGATATTAGAAACTAATCCAGAAGGAAAGAGACAAATTATTAAACATCTGAGTGGAAATGGGGTTAAGATTTTATCATTCGGTTTTGATGTTGATGAAGAAACTCAATGCAAACGTATGAAAAGCAGAGATACAAATATTAGTGAAGAAGAAATTACAACTCGTATTAATGTTAATAAAGAATTTGATGAAATATTTAAAGAAAATGATTTATTTGAGCACATCTACTTTAATGATGAAGAAAAGGAAAATTTCCCTGTTGACCTATATAATTCAGTGAATGATATTTTCCAATAAATAAATGAATGCGAAAGAAAGAGTAAGAAGATTTAAGGAGCATCAGGAGTTGGTTTCAAAAGTTGTAAAAAAAACAGGAAGACATAAAGAAGAAATGCAGGCAGAAACTAACGGGTGAAGAAGCATTTGAGAGAAACCAAGAGAAATTTTTGAAACCACTTTTAAAAACTTCCCAAGAAAAAATTATATTTGCTTCCACAATTCTCACAATGGAATATACTCCAAAAAACTTCAAATGCTAAAAGATTTCAGCCAAATGACGGAGGAAGAATTAGAGCATGTAGGAAAATTACAATATGATGATGGATAATTTCAACAACTGGAAGGGATGAATCGACCCCCTGATTATATTGTGAAGGCTCTTCAAAACAATGAATATTCAGCGGATTCAAAGACCAAAGCAGGACTCATTCCAACAGAACAACCAGCAATATTTCATCTTCTTCAAGAAAAGGTATTGATATTTAATGATGAATTAAGGTTCTTGGGTTCTGCTCAACCCCCTGTTAAACTCACTCCGAGATTAATGTTTCTTCTCACAAAAGATGGAAGACAAGGTTCAACTGTGAGGGATGAATCAAAGTATATTGATAAACCATTGGATATGGAAAATAATGATGATAGAGTGTATATTGATCTGCTGGACTCTCTTAATTATAGGGTAGTCTGTCTGGTAAAGGTAGAAGAATGAGAATGAGAAACACATTCAGGCTTTAAGTATCCTTGGTTCAGGTGTTAGTTTTCTTCTAAATGACCCATCACAATTAGTTAATGGACTGTTATTGCTGTTAGGTAGTAAGAAAGCTGGAAATAATAATTGTTTTAATGAAGCATCAGCCATTTTAGACCAGTTGATGAACATGAAAATAATTAATAAATATCAATATAAAGACATTTTATCCCATATTAAACAAGATGAGAAGCACAATCCTTAGTTTTAATTTCACAACAAGTGACAACACATCTTCATTCACATACCCACTACAACTTGATCCAACAAAAGAATATGAGACGTCTTTATTGTCCATGGAAACTTATAATGCCTTGTTTAATATCACCGAGAAAAATGACAAGTTTAGTTATAATCCGGGTAGTGGATACGTATCGATAACAGTTTCACCCGGAGCATATGAGATGTCTCAAATATCTTCCGAAATTGCTCGCCTTATGAAAGAACAGGGTGATGAACCAAAAAATATTGTTATAGATATTCAAAAACATACTTCAAAATCAATGATTAAACTTAAAAATAACTACAAGGTTGATTTCACAATTGATAATTAATTTAGAGAATGATTGGGTTTCTCCTCAAAAAAGATTGAAACGAATGGGATGTTTTACAGCGATAATGCTATTCAAATATCCTCAGGCATGAATTTGGTATTAATTCACTGTGATTTTATTGATGACGCTTATAATGATGGAATAAGAAGAAATACAATATTTTCATTCAGTGCATACTCAACCCCAATTGGTTATACATTCAATATGGAACCCAAAAATCTCGTTTATCGACTCGTGTCACGAAAAACGATATACAGAGTAAATTTTAGGATAACCGACCAAGATAATCGCATGATTTATTTTAATGGAGAAATTATATCCATCAGAATTCACCTACGTGCCATTTTGCAATAAATAAATACAATGGTTATTGTGAGGAAACACGAGTTGGAAAAATACAAAATAATTTCAGGGGATGGGATGTTCCTTTCACCATACTACAAGGGTGAAGGTATGTATCTTGGTTGAGGATACTATAAACCGAAGAGACAAAGGGGGTGTAGGACATCAATTTAGAAAAAAAGGAAATAGGATAATTGATACTCTAATGCGTATAGGTTCAACTATTCTTGAACATAAAGACATAATTGGTTCAACTGCTTCTGCTGTGCGAAATGTATCGGGTGCTTATAAAGAGTATAAAAGATGCCCAAAAATAATCTCATAAATTGCAAGCAATAAAATAAATTAAGAAAGGCAACACTTAGTTGTCTCCCCAAGAATGACAGAAGATAATTCAAACACTTGGGTCAGGGTTTCAAAAGTTTTAACATCTTTTTTTCCGAAATAAATACAAGTATGGAAGCAATTGATAGTATCTATGATTTGGAAGATACCATTGTCATCTCAAACTCCACTAAAAAGAAGACTACTTCAAGGTAAATGCAATAACTGGAACAGACTGGAATGCAAATGGAACAAAAAGTTTTGAAATAAATAATCAACAAACTTATTCAAATCTTGCCGAAAGTTTCTTGTTGTGTAAATTTACATTCGCTAAGGCTGCGGATAACACAAACGCTACAATCGTAAATGATTTCTTCTGGAAAATGTTTGATAGTGTTCGTTTGTACATTGGAACACAAGAAGTTGAAGCAGTTGGTTATGTCTGTGCTACATATGAAATGATGAAATTTACACTATATTCATTTAGTGATAGAATGGGAAAGGGTGCTGTCGAAGGTTTTATTCCTGATATGGCAACGGGAACAAACACAGACCCTGGATATAGTCAAAGGAAAGGAATGTATAATGATGATACAAAAGCAAGTAATAGTTTTACTGTGGCGGTTCCTCTTAAAGGTATATTTGGATTTTGTGATCATGATAAAGTTCTGTATGGTCTTAAAATTAGATTTCAACTGCAAAGAAATGATAATGAAAATAGATTGCTTTTTGGTGTGGCTAATGCTTTAGCTGATAAGAATAAATTTCTAATT
This sequence comes from Eptatretus burgeri, assembly GCF_056783735.1. Lineage (NCBI taxonomy): Eukaryota > Metazoa > Chordata > Myxini > Myxiniformes > Myxinidae > Eptatretus > Eptatretus burgeri. Next base: position 109,470,272 of record NC_140961.1, on the reverse strand, counting down.
GATGAAATTAGTTGGTATATTAGTGAATATACTCCTAATCTTAAAACAGAAGAGATGTTGACTAGAAGACTTAACTCAAAGAAACCACTCAATGTATCATCTATCAATAATTCCAGCAATCTCTGTGTGTCTGTCTGTATGTGTGTCTGCGACCGCCGTTTCTCGACAACCCCTGGTCCTTTCTAATTGAAACTTGCCAGGAATTTTGCTGGGGACCTGTGGATGTGCCTTTTCAAGGATTGATATTAATCGGACAAGCCTTTCCCAAGTTACGGCCATTTATTTGCCAATCAATGACAGGACATGGTGTTATGACGTCACCATTGACGTCACAATTCTTTATTTATTTATTTATTTTTTGCACGTACGGGCACACACGTACGGGCCCGCACCTACGGGCACGCACCTACGGGCACTCATGTACGGGCACGTACTAGTCTATCTATAATTCCAGCAATCTGTGTGTGTGTGTGTGTGTGTGTGTGTGTGTGTGTGTGTGTGTGTGTGTGTGTGTGTGTGTGTGTGTGTGTGTGTGTAGGGGGGGGGGGACCGCTGTTTCTCAACAACCACTGGTCCGATCTAATTGAAACTTGCCAGGTATATTGCTGGGGACCTGTAACTTTTCAAGGTTTGATATTAATCGGACAAGTGGTTCCCAAGTTACGGCTATTTATTTACCAAACCAATGACAGGACACTGCTATGACATCACAGTTATTCTTCTTCTTCGTTTGATATGACGTCACAATTGACGCTGGGGACCTGAATATGTGCCTTTTCAAGGTTTGATATTGTTCTTCTTCATCCGTTTCAGCTGTTTCCCAAGTGTTTCCCAAGTTATGGCTATTTATTTACCAAACCAATGACAGGACACGGTGCTATTACCTCACAATATGACGTCACAAAAATAAGATTTTTTTTATTTTTTTTCACGTACTGCCACGCACATACAGGCACGCACGTATGGGCACGCATGTACGGGCACGCACATACGAGCACACACTAGTAACTGAAAAGAAGATGCCAACACATTAAACTGAACCAAACAACTAACATGTGGAATTTGGGTGTTCTGGAAGGAAAGCCGCAATATCTGTTGCTCAATTTCAAAAAAAAAAACAGATTGTGATACTGCTACTGATAAGAATAATGCATTGAGTGATAATGCTAAGGTGAAACAACTTCGCGTTTCTCTCGATGGAACATTTTATCCACAAGATAGATTGGAAATTAATTGGGGAAAAAATTATTATGCTGAAGCATACAAGTCTTTCCAAAAGGTGTGTGAAAGCAATGGAAATAAAGAACCCATTTTGGATATGACAGCATTTGAAAGTCTGTTTTGCAATCTATGCGATTGACCTGAGTGTTCAAAAGGAAACTATTAAGTTTATTTGAGTGGATACTTCCCTATACATTGAAAGAGGAGAGATTGAAGAAGTTGATACATATTGTTTACTTTTGGAAGAAACATAATTACAGATTAATACAGATAATGGTGTTATGATTAGTCTCACATAATTTTTTTGAAAAATAAATGAGTAGTAAAGTGCCAACTGGGGTATATGTTAATCAAATCAATCTTCATAAACTATCATCTTGTATTCAAAATCAAAAACCTTGTATGATTAACGTTAATACAATTCAGAGAAAAGGAGCAGTAAGAATTGATGTTTTGCTCACAAGAGAACAGGTGAAAATCTTGAACGATACTGACTCACTTAAAATTAAAATTACAAAACCAATGTTGAAGAAATATTCAATAAGAGAGATGAATGGAGGATTTCTCCCATTTCTAATTCCTTTATTTGCTGGTTTAAGTGCGGCTGGAGCATTGACGGGTGGTATTTCAGCAGCGGTGAAAGCTTCCAACGAAAGGAAGGCTCAACTCCGGGCTCAAAAAGAATTGGAAAGACATAACAAAGAGTTGGAGAAACACATTAGTTGAAATGGTGTAATTGTAGATTTTGCTGAAAAACTTGAAAGTCTGCCTGATAAAGTGAGATTGTTAGTTGGAGAAATGCTTTCTTCTATCGCACAAGCAGGTGTAAAATTAACTAAAAGGGGTAATGGATTATATATTTCTAATAAATATATGAGCATTGTTGAGTGGTTTAAAGAATTTGGAAAGAATACAACATCAAATTTAGAAGTTATCAAATATTGTAAGAAATTAAAAATTCATATTGTGGTTATTTGTATGAGAGATGAATTAACAAACGTGTCTAACCATACAAAGAATATCATTATGAACTTAGAAGATAATAATGGGAATGGTTCTCATTGGGTTTGTATTTTTAATAGTCAAGACAAATATTATTTTGATAGTTATGGTCTTCCACCACCTGTTGAAGTAATAAAATTATTACAGAATGGTGTTCATCAAATATTTCAAGTCCAATAATTAAATTCCAAGTGTTGTGGTCAATTATGTCTCTGTTTTATTTCAACTCAACAAAAATAAATTTTTAATGACATTATTTTTAATAAAATATAAATGACTTATGTTGGAAAAGATGGTTCTATCTTTGGTGTATCCCAAGAACTGGATATTCAGGTCAGGTCAGGTATGGGAGCATGTGCCATGTCCACTTTCCGCTCCAGGGGGCCTCTGTCAGCCATCCCCCAGGCAGATGCCTGGCCCATCCCAATCTCCTTGAGATGCCGATCAACCTGCTGCAACCACGAGGCATGTGGTCGACCCATTGGCCTCCTCCACTCACGAGGCCTCCTCGCTGAGAGAATCTGATGAGCAGGATCAGCGTCAGGAAAACGAGCCACTTGTCCATACAGCCGCAGCTGACGCTCACGGACTATGCAGGTAACAAATCTCATTTGAGTCTCTCAGCAACCGCTCATTGGACACAAAGTCTGACCAGTAATAGCCAAGGATTCTCTGAAGAGACCTGGTACCAAAGGAATTAAGTCTCCGTCTCAGATCCTTGGTCAGAATCAAAGTCTCACATCCATAGAGCAAGACTGGAAGCACCAAGGACCTGAAGACTCAGACCTCCCGCACAGGTACCGGCAGCGTCACACCCCATTATCCAGTGAATCCATGACTACCCAGGCTCGACCCAGACGTCTGTTGACCTCTGACTCACAGGCAGCAGAGACATTAATATCACTGCCGAGGTAAGTGGATCTCTCCACGACCTCAACATCCTCACCACAAACTGGATATTGATTTATCAAATTATTACACAAAGGCACAGGCTGAACGACAGAAATATAGTATAACAAAAAATATTAACATGAAAATTGCTTATAAATTAATAAATTATCCAAGCCCGACTGACGCGAATGACTTGGTGAGATTAACTGATTGATCACAATATATATCCTTAAATAAAACGGCTGTGTATTCCAAAGAAACAGAAGTGTTGATGTTATATCCGGGTCATACAGAATTCATAGTTCCAATTAAAATAAAAATTTTAAAATTTGGTCTAGAACCAATTTACCTACTTTACCACGCGGTGTCGTCTGCTGGGGATCCATGCCCTCGGTACGCCTTGCCCTATCCGGATCACTCTACCAACTACCAACTACCTTTCCGGATCGGACGCAGCCGAGCGGAACTACCAAGGACGTACCGGCAGGGAATGAACAGAATATCAGGGATAAAGACCCGGCTAAAACTCAGTTCTGAACGATGCTGGACTAATGAAGGAAAAGACGAAAACAGAGTGGGACCATTTCTACAATCATTTATTTACAATAAAGCGAGGAAAAATATGTGGTACAGGTAACAGGTTTATTGGGGGTGTTATGCAGGGGAAGATGAGAGAAAGATGTAGTGTGACAATTTTACAGCAAGTTACAAAGGAGAAACAGAGCAGAGTTGTCGAGAGAATAAAACAGGCAAGATTTACAATGATCAACTAAAAACACTTGTGTAGTTCTACTTAAAGACGGCGCCACACACTCAGACACGGACTCAGACAAAAATAAACCCAGATGTTTGCACAGGACCCCCCGCAACCAGAGAGGGAGGTGAGCTGAGATCGCAGTTCTCTCGGGTACCTGAACGTTGGATGGAAGGGATGCTCCTTGGTGTGGCACCTGTCAATGGTCGTGCGGCTCGGTCCATGGCCGCCCGCGTGGAGACCATGTCTGTGAAGGAGCCCGGGTCGAGTAGAGCGGAGTCCAAGGCGGGGATCAGGGTTTCCAGCTTACTCCCAGCTTACTCCCACTTTCCAGCTCACTCGCTCTCCCTCTCAGCACACCAGACTACGAACCCTCCGATCTTCTCAGCCTCTACCCTGAGGATGGTGTCGTAATTTATAGATCACCCTCAGCAGGGAGGGGCCTTGGTGAAGTTTACCGCACTGTCTACCTTGATTGGATGGGGCATCCATGGGTCTGCCCTTTCTGGGTGGGATTTCGGCCATACCGGGAAGCCTGCCCACTCCACACGTGCGGACTCGCCAAAAAGGAACTACTGCAAGAGGATTTTGCCTCGGGCAGTGAGTCGCCGGTTGGGCGAGTAGGCGAACAAGCGTTTGTTCAGCCCATGCGAGAGGAAGGTACTGTGGTTCATAATGGAGGGATATAAAGATTTATTAATCTAACTAAAAAAACATCGCAACGCACCCCTTTGATTTCCCACTAAACACAAGGAGGGGTTCCATCTACACATATACTTAACGGAATAACTGACTTCGGGACACCTGTATGTTGTTATGCATACGGTTCCTAGAACCGTAACAAAATATATATATATATATATATATATATATATATATATATATATATATATATATATATATATATATATATATATATATATATATATATATATATATATATATATATATATATATATATATATATATATATACACACACACACACATACATACATGCATTTACACAAAAGCTCATTCTCACCACTCCCCGACTAGCTGAATAACTGACTCACCGAATGACTGATATTAATGTTCGGTACCTTCCGAGTGACGTAGAAAGCTGAAATTTCGTGTGTTGACGGACATCAAAACCGATTCACTGGGGAAAAATCACAGAACCGTCAGAAAGTTTCTGTAAATGAAAATATCCGAAAATAAGTGCATCCTTGCTGTGCTTACTGCAGGTGAGCAACCTTAGACAATGTGTAAAGCACAGTGGGAGGTGTTCCAATGTGTATATACAGAAATTCAACAAATATTCCAGTAGATACATTTCTATAACTTGAAACTGTGAAATGCAAACCTCAATCAATATCTAGCATTTGAAAATTGTAATTTCTTTCACTGTAAACTGTGAAAGAGAAACCTCCATCGATATCTGGCAGGTGGTTCGTGATGCTTACCTCTAATCATAAAGCTTATATTTATTATGTACCGATGTAGAAAGCACGATTCGCTTTTGCGTACAATGTGTTAGCATATCCCATATATATGTGTGTGTGTGTGTGTGTGTGTGTGTGTGTGTGTGTGTGTGTGTGTGTGTGTGTGTGTGTGTGTGTGTGTGTGTGTGTGTGTGTGTGTGTGTGTGTGTGTGTGTGTGTGTATGTATGTATATATATATATATATATATATATATATATATGTATATATATATATATATATATATATATATATATATATATTTTTTTTTTATACCTTACTGGCTATTGATTCCCCACTATGCCTGGTGTTGGCTTCATGGTTAGGGTGGCAGGCTTTGGATCCTCGGGTGCTGAGTTCAAATCCCACTCAGTTGTTGAATTAATACCAGGTGGGGTGAACTCAGCCTGTCATCCTTCTGAGGTCGGCAAAATGAGTGCCAGCATACTGGTATACTGTGTCGGAGTGGCGACCTTCCATGATTGTGCCCAATACCAAGGAGACTGCTTAGGCAGCACCAAGGCTCTGCACAGAGTATGGTCCCAATGGGTGGATACCCCACTGACTGTTAACGGTGAGGCCATATTGTATTTAGCCCCAACATGTGAAACCATTGTACATTGAAAATGTACCGTTGGTACTTTCCTCGACTGCTTACTAACAACATTGGTGCTTCCGAGTTGTAATTGGTGGACGTAACACAATGTGTCCATGTGGCAGATGGCAGTTGTTGTGGCCAAATACAATCTGGCCTCACCAGTCACAGTCAGTGGAGCATCAAGAGCCAATATATCATCCTGAAAGGCTTCAAAAGTTACCAAGTGGATGGAACGGTGATATGTTGCTCTGATCCCCGATAAGGGTGAAAGCACATCAGTAGCTTTACTTTTCATCTACTTGGTGACAGCTTTTGACTTTGCATTCATGAACTGCTAGATGCCCTTCTGGATTTGCAAGCATTGATGCCAGTCATGATGAGGTCATCACGGCATTGGTCTGATTTTGGAGAATTTCAGATATAGATTACAAAAATGTTGTCAAAGTAATTTCTAAGAGGGATTCTGATATTTTTCTTGACAAATGCTGACCCGCTTGTTGGGAGGGAAATGTCGTATCCAAACCGAGGCATTTAAAACGCATTTCCCATTAAATATGCTTCGTTTACAGAGTGTGAATGCTGACCAGTGATGGTCCGAGTCAGCGATTTGTAATGGATAAACAGCTTGGTTCTTAAAACTCCAAAGGCAACCGCAAAGGAATAAAGAGCATAACACCAACGCCGCAAGGCTGCACTCTCTGGCTATCTGGTCTGTTTGTATACCAAGAAACACTCTCCCATGCATTGCGGGCAGCAGAAGGTAATACAGAGCAAGAGGACTCATTTCCGCCGCGGAAGAGAGGACGACGAGGGGAGGAGGTGGTTAGGGAGGTTGATGGATGGAAAGAGTGGAGTGGGTGATGAATGGGGAAGATGGAGAAGTTGATGGATGTCGGTTGTTGCGACGACCATTGTGAAAAATGTGCAGTACGTGCGGCACCTCAAATGGTCAGATGTCCCACCACATGAGGTGAAAATGACACTAAAAATAAATGATGGTGAAATGTAGCATTAAATTAGAGTGGAAGACTTTGTTCAATGGTACCCCAAGGAAGGTCTTTGTTCCACGACGTTTTTTTTAACGGCCCAAGGTATTCCCACCTTCTTGCAGGGTTGGCCGGGGAATGTTTTGCTGTCAAGTCCTTCACAAACCTGTTGATCAGGCTTGATGTTCGTTTGAGGGTGGCAGGAATTTGTAATTTGTTCATGGTGTTGGTGATAATTTGCCTCCTCTTTGTGAAAGACGGTGGGATATTTAACCTCCACCAACATCCAATGCTGGCAAACGGATCCTTCGGGTAAACATCTTTCTGATGGATATCACAGACATAGATTCATCAACCTGGGATGCACACCAGTTTATATCTGGGTCGAGAGTCAAATCCATGCTGGACAGTTCAGAGATGAGTGCACATACCTCTGAGCTATTCTGCCAGCCAAAGGAAGCTCTGCATTGTACCTGTAACATTTCTTCCTTGCCATACAAATTATTATAGGCGACCCTTGGCGTTATTAAATTGCTTGCTCATGACGTTCAAAGTATCTGTACCAATATGATGATTATTTTTAAAACCTTGGCGTCTTTGACTATTTTGAGATCCGCATTCTAAGAACACTTTGAACGCCCCACATAGCTGTGGGATTGCCGTGATGATGCATCAGTAAAGGATGGGCTGAGAGCGGCCAAACTGTTAAATATAAAACTGTGAAACACTTCCAACACGTCATTTTGACTTGATGATTCAATATTTCAATTAAAGATTCCACATCAGTTTGTTGGCCTGAAACTTTCCTGCTCAGTAATGCTGCAAGAGGTTCAAGGTTATCATTTAAGAAAGCATTGTGTACCTACTGCAAAAGTGGATTACTGTACAATGCAGGAGCTTTAACATGCTGAGCTAAGCAAGCAGCTCCCATGGGGAAGCTACAAGCAATAATGCAGCACCATGCCATGATTACTCGCTGTTGCCATGTCGGCTGGACATAATCCAATGTCGTGTTTATTACAAAACATGAAGTCTGGTGTTGGCTTAGTGGTTTGGGTGGCGGCTTGGGATCCGAGGGTCCTGAGTTCAAGCCCCGTTGGCCGCTGAATTAAAATACACCAGGAGGTTGACTCAGCCTGTCATCCTTCCAAGGTCGGCAAAATGAGTACCAGTGTACTGGGCCGGTGTATACCCCGGTTAAAATAGGTGTACCATATCCCTGTGTCGTAAGAGGCGACCAGGGTTGCGTCAGGAAGGGCATCCGGCGTAAAACATGTGCCAAATCACGATGCGGATCAGACGGATGATCCGCTTTGGCGACCCCAAACGGGAGCAGCCGAAAGAAGAAGAAGAATATATATATATATATATATATATATATATATATATATATATATATATATATATATATATATATATATATATATATATATATATATATATATATATATATATATATATACACAGGGGGCTGCAAAGTCGGTATGCTGTAATGAAAAACAAAACGTATTTTAGTGATTATACAAGCATATCAATAATAACATACCAATAATAAACATTAATCCGTCAAATGTTCAAACTGTTTGCCAGAGTATTAAATGAATCCAAGCACCACAATTATAGTACTGGTAACACTGGTATAATCCTTACTGTATTCCTACTTTTGCAGCCCGCTGTATATGTATATATATATATATATATATATATATATATATATATATATATATATATATATATATATATGTACTTTTTTTAATGCACACACACACACACACACACACACACACACACACACACACACACACACACACATATATATAAAGTTGAAAGTGTGTCTGTCTGTGTGTTTCTCTGTGACCTATGCACGCGAAAAGTACTGGACTGATCCTCACCAAACTTCACATGCTGACAGAACATGTACCTGAGAGTGTCCCGATGCAAAAGAATTGTACTTCCGACTTCTGGTTTCCGAATTATGACGTCATCACCTGATTTCGTAACGTTAATTTTTCAAGTTCAGCCGATTGACATGGAGCCAACGCCATATACAATATATCTAACATATGATTTTAAGTTTTTGTTAATCTGTTTGTTTGTTTATCTGCACGTGCTAATCTCCTGAAAGGTGAAAGATATAATAGGAGCGAACCACTGAAACAAAAAATGTCGGGATGGGCCCCGGGAAGGTTATAGGCTATGTGGCAAGGCCCCTCGGCTGGGGGGGGGTGTTTCCCCCTCACCAACCCCCTTAGCCTATGACTGCCATGGCCCAATAGGGAACCGATACTGTGCTCGTGTCAGACATATGTATAGAAGATTAAATTCATTCAAAAAGAACCCGGGCAGCGCCGGGTGCATTCACCTAGTATACATATATATGTGCAACTGTATATATACATATATGTGCAACTGTATATATATACATATATATATATATATATGTATAATATATATATATATATATATATATACACAGAGTATATATATATACACAATATATATATATACATATACATTGTTGCAGGCCAGGGATCGGTGGCGAGAACGGCCGCAAGGTGGGAAGGTTACGCCGTCTCCCACCAGACTCCCCGGAATTGTAGGCCGTCACTCCGTGTAATTCCGTGAGCTGCCGGGTGGCTGAACTGACCATGGACGCCAATATCTCAAGTGCATAGCGTAGGGTCTGTTTGTCTAAAACCAATTAACCTAAGTTGCTACGCGATTTAAACTACCGGGGAAGCCACGCCCTCGGAACGCCTGGTGGAACCGAAATTACTCTACCGGCAGCGTTAGATTCACACTACCGACTACCACTTTGCCACCCACCTTTCCGGCTCGTTGCAGTCGAGCGAGGCCTGCCCAGGACGTCCGGCTATGATAGACCGATTACCGGGGACGAAACCCCACTTATACTCAGACCCGGACCATGCTAGACCAATGTAAGAAGGGAGAGAAACGGACTGGGAACATTTCTAATAAATTTATTAACAGTAAATAAAGACAAAGGCAAGACTTGGCAAGAATATGCAAGCAGGGAAATATTTACAATTAAGCAAAAACACTTACTCAGTTCTACTTAAAGATGGGCCCACACGCAGACACACACACAAAAAGAAAAGAACCCCAGAATCTTTATTTGACCCTCGCAGCCGTGAAGAGAGTCAAGCTAGGGGTCAGAGTTCGCTGGGTACATGGTCGTCGGAGGGAAAGCGTGCTCTATAGTGCAGCACCTGCCAAAGGTCGTCGGTTTGGTCCCAGTTGCACGTGTGGGACTCGTGGCTCGTGGCAGAGCTCGCGTGGCGAATAGTCGGGGTCCACAGAACTCCTCTCCCCGCAACAGCCACCATGAAGAATGAACCAGACTGCTCACAGCCACCGTGAACAAAAACTCCTGCTTACTCAGAGAGTCTCAGAGATATATCTCCTCCCACCACGGGGAGGGGCTCTTGGCGAAAAACGCCTCGCTTGTCCACCCCTCATTGGACAGGGTCCTACGGCCCACCTTTCCGGGGCGGGGCCTTGGCCCCTGCCAGGAAACCCTAACCGCTCTTTCCACGTGGGGTCAAACTTGTTGAGTAACAGTATAACACTGCAAAGGTACGTTGGTGGTGCAGCCGGTTGGCGGTGGATCGTGACGGGCCGAGGGGTCATGCAGATCGCTTGTTCATTGTTAGATGTAAAGATTTAATAACCTAACTAAAAGAAGTTGCAACGCACGTTTCTGATTCTCCCACGAGACAAAAGTTAAAGGATTTGACTACACATGTATTTAATGGGATAACTGACTTTTGGGACCTGTATGTTGAATGTAAATGGTTTCCAGATCCGTAACAATAAGTATAAATATATATATATATATATATATATATATATATATATATATATATATATATATATATATATATATATATATATATATATATATATATATATATATATATGCCTGGTGTTGGCGCAGTGGTTAGAGCCGCGGCTTGGGATCCAAAAGGTCCTGAGTTCAAGCCCCGTTCGGCCACTGAATTAATACACCAGGGGGTTGACTCAGCCTGTCATCCTTCTGAGGTCGGCGAAGTGAGTACCAGTGTACTGGGCCGGTGTATACCCCAGTTAAAATAGGTGTACCATATCCCTGTGTCGTTAGAGGCGACCAGGGTTGCATCAGGAAGGGCATCCGGCGTAAAACATGTGCCAAATCACTATGCGGATCACACGGATGATCCGCTGTGGCGACCCCTAACGGGAGCAGCCGAAGGAAGAAGAAGAAGATATATATACATATATGTACATATACGAGAGAGAAGCATAGATAAGCACGCGACTTCATTTTCTCCTTCACTTGCTGCGATCTTTCCCTGAAGAGTGCAGCACGAAAAGCTTCGCTCATTATTACACTGGTCAACAATTTTTTACTTTCTGAATGTTGTCTAAATTTCTACAAGTGAATTAGGGTATTCTAGCACTGCTGAATCAGGAAATGGCATCCGTTTCTCTCCATCAGGTCAGGTTTTTGTGCTAAGTTGATTTGAAAAAATCAGATCTTGTGACAAAATCAATTACATTTTTGTGGCATTATCAGCTGATTTTTGTCAACACATATCATCCTAAACATGTTTTTAAGAAAAAAAAATGTTTTGCCAACAACATTTATTGATTACATGATAGAAACATTGATTACTGTCATCTGAATGGTAGGCATTGATAAAGGTAAGTACAAGTAAATTGCATGTTGCGTCACCGCTGTTCAAACTTCAGGGCTTGAACTTCCGTTTCTTCGAACTCCTGGAATGTTCAGCGGCAGGGAGGTCTCTCTTCAGATTCCAACAGTAGTCAGCCATCATGACTGCGTCCCAGCGACCCTGATACCTGGTCTCCATCTCCTTCATGTCCTGATGGAATCTCTCCCCCTGCTCGTCACTCATTGAACCCAGGTTCTCAGGAAACCGGTTCATATGTGAAAATAGGTAGTGCATCTTGATGCTCATGTTGCAGCCCAGGTTTCTGAAAGCAGTCAGCATGTTGTTGACAAGTTCTGCGTAGTTTCTGGCCTTATTGTTGCCAAGAAAGTTCTTCACTACCAAAACAAATGTCTTCCACGCTTCCAGTTCCACTTCGTTCATTGAGTTTTTGAACTCTGGATCTCTGATGAGCTGACGGATCTGAGAACCATCAAAGATGCCAGCTTTCAACTTCTCCATGGTCAATCCTGGAAAAGCCTGGCACAAGTAAGTGAAGCAGTCACCATCTTTGTCCAGAGCCTTGGTGAACTGCTTGATTAAGCCGAGCTTGATGTGCAGCGGTGGGAAGAGTATTCTGTCTCTGTCCACCAGAGGGTCGTTGATGACGTTCCTTTCTTTGCATGGCACCAATTCCTCCTGCACAGGCCAGTCCTTCTTCGTGTAATGCTGAGCACGGTCCCTACTATCCCACATGCACAGAAAACATGGGTACTTGGTGAAGCCAGACTGTTGTCCCAACAAAAAGTTCACCATCTTCAGGTCAACACAAATAAACCACTTATGCTGATCATAACCAATTTTCTCCAGCACGTACTTCACCGCTTCATACTTCTCCTTCAGTGTAGTCGAGTGAGCGATGGGTACAGAGGCAAACTGGTTGCCGTTGTGTAGCAGAACACATTTCAGTGATCGCTTGCTGCTGTCAATGAACAGTCTCCAATCTTTGGGTTCGTACTGTGGCACTCCAAGCTTGAGCAGAAGCGCATGTCATAAATTGGCGCATGTAGGTATTGTACATTCTTCAGAGTTCGTTATTTCAAGAAATACAACTTTTTTGTGTCACATTATTACAAAATCTGCCCCTTTAACTTTAGTTTTGATCCACGAACTTTATGCTTTGCCTCACCAATTTTTGGAAGATTTTGAGGTTTTATGACTTCAAACTGATCCCTTTTCGACATAATCACCCAGAACTATCGTACCTGAATACTTCTTGTCATTAAAATAATTATTTCCAATCAAAACAATTATTTGACATGACATTTTACCCCCACCAACTTCTTCTAAAATGCTCCACACATGCGTACATGTGAACAAAAATGTAAAAAACGACATGTGGCCATATCTCAAAAACTTGACCTGATTGAACAAAACTAATGTGAGTTTTGGATTCAGCGCATCAGATTCGTCCTAAATCAGCTTAAAAAATGCAGACAACAAATTTGTTGTTGACCAGTGTTATGTTGTGTTTGTTTGTATCCGTATGTATATATAGATATATATATATATATATATATATATATATATATATATATATATTGCTATATATATATATTGCTATATATATTGCTATATATATTTATATTTATATTTATATATATATATATATATTGTTGCGGATTCGCGCCCGCCGGCGTGCGGACGGCCACGTAACTCGAATCGCGGCACGTCGCCCACCGGAAGGACAATCCAGTCGTGACCCTCTCGGACTAACGCCGGGAACCAGTCACGGGTGGACCTTTCGGTCTCACCGCGATCGAGCCAATCGGCCCCCGCGTGGGATAGGGTTGCTCGCCAAATTCGACCTACCTAAGTACCCACACGGAGGGTAGACCGGGCGATCGCACCTCGCCGCAGGTCGACTTCGGACACGGGCCACTTAAGCGACCCGTTCCGTACTATCGGGATAACCGAGCGGTGTTATCGTCGGCCTCGACGGTTCGATTAATTATCGGGCGTATTCAGCCCACTACCAACCCTTTACGTGAAGCAAGATGAGGATTCAATGAGAGAAATGACGAAGCGAAGCGGGAAACAGTTCAACATAAAGCACATTTATTCGCGATGAACGGAAAGCACACATATACAATTCCACCAAAAGCACATAAAAAGAAGACAAAAAGCAAATGCGACAATGCAGATCTAATACCGATTACGCGAGCACACGGCAACACTTATACAATTTTACTTCACAGACGGCGCCGACAACACACATTCCCAAAGCAAAAGAAAAGAGAACCACCCTCCAGGATGAGGGGGTAGGCGGGCCTGGGGCCGAGACCGTGTCGGGCCTACCCGTCTGGTGATGAGACGCGGAGCGGCGGTGGTGCCTCAACTCCGCGGGCCTCGCGGACAGTGTCTGGTAGGGGGTGGGAAGGGGGCCCCCTTGGTCGCACTATCTCAGCGCGGGGGGAAACAGGAGGGGGTTGCTGATGCTCGGGGAAAGGAGGATTTTTACTCTGTCTCGAGTCCCGCGACGAGCGTCTCCACCTCGACCAGGTCGCGCCGTCGGCCTCCCTGGTGTGCAGCTCCCGGCACCGACGCGAGCACCCCCTCGTCTGCCTTCGCCGCCGCCGCCTCTCCACAGCTCCGTCCTCTTCGCTCCGACTCCAACTCCGAAGTCTTCCTCCTGCGAACTCCTTCCAACGCACACACGACGACAACGCACACGACGACTCCAACGCACACGACGACCCTTTTCTGACGAACGCAGCCGCTTATATGAGCCCCGTGGCTTCGCCTTTGACCCCCTGCCTTCGACCTTTCACCTCGCTCCCCATTGGCCCGAGAAAAAGTGGGCGTGAATGCATTTTGATCCATGAATTTGCATATAGCGACCGCCCTCCAACGCCCTGGAGGCGGGGCCAAATCGCCCCTTGCTCACCGATTGGACGGAACAAAAGTGGGCGTGAGTCGTTTTTGATCCGTTTTTGGAGCGGAAAGTCCGTGGTTTTGTACACGCTGTTCGGCGCGCGCCCTGCACGAGTCCAATACCGGTACCCACAAGCGGCGCAAGAACGGTGGCGATGCGACGGTTGCGAGGTGTGACGGTAAAGGTCGTGGCTGTTGTGGTGAAGCGGCGCCGCGGTGGGTGGTTGATGTTGTGATGACTGTTGAGACGCGGTTTTCGGTGGTGATAATGGCGGTTGGTCCAAAATAAAGATAGTAAAAGAAAAACGGCTATCCTGAAGAGTCGCAGCACGCATGAATGACATTTATTCCCACTAGACCACGGGTTTGGGCCTAACTACACATATACTTACCGAGATATCTCACCTAAGGGACCTGAATGGTGGTTTGCGAATTTGGTCAACCACAACAATATATATATATATATATATATATATATATATATATATATATATATATATATATATATATATATATATATATATATATAGATGTATTTATATGTATATGTGCATGGCTCACAAAGTGGGTACACATACTGTTACACAAATGGCAAAAAAAAAGTTGAGGGAAACATGAAATGCAACCCATTATGTTAATCTGCACGTATTCAAATAGCCAAATCTAAATTTTTAGACCTGCAGCACGTCCGGTTTTAAAGTTACCACTGAATATATACAAAACTGCAAATACACGTTCGAATTTCGAGCTTGGCGTCAGCGTTATGTACGGAATCAGATGAAAAAAACAACGTAAATATTATATTTTGGGATGAGAAACAGATAATTTTTACTCTACCTTTTTAAACAGGCTCAACATGTGACAGGAAAAAGAAAAAAACAACACATTTTGAGAGAGTCCGATGTTATAAATGACGAAGAAAACACAGAGGAGTTCAGTAGCAAAGAAAGCCACACTTGTAAGCGAAAAATAATGTTAAAATCGAATCTATTTCTTTCGAACTTTTGAAAATAATCACTTTAAACATGAAAAGAAAAACACAACTCTTACCTCTCGGATCCTCACGAAGCACCAAAAAAATTCTAGCGTTGATTAAGATGAAGAATTATCAGACAAATACGAGTCGCCTCATTCGGCTCGGCGACCTCACGCTGGATTTTTATGTTATGGCTCTCGCAAAGACACGGACACAAAGACAAATGCTGCGCTCAACGGCGAATGGAAATGTGCTGATACGCTTGCAAGTGCCTATTATATCCATCAATCGGGGAAGTTTGCAAGACGGCAAGGTTTTCTAATGCCAGCGTTATTTGCGTCCGACGAGAGATGATGATTCGTACATAACGGGACTGACACGAAAATCAAGATGGGAATACTTGCGGTCCGAATTTTATTTTCTGATTACAATTTGGTCTGTATTTTTCTGCCGTTAGACTCCGTCATATTTCCCAGAAATTAAGTGAGATTTGGAATAAAAATCAAAAGAAACATTATCAACACTGGACTCCTTATTTTTCTCGATGCAGTGGACACGAAGCGTTATGTACGAATCCATTATTTCATCAGATAGGGTAGATGCCAGAAAACCCGAATAGGGAGACAGAACATCATCAAAACATAAAAGAGACACCAAAGTTCACATTCTGAGTCACCACACTTAAAATAACTGGCACATAAGAAATGTACAGTAAAATGAACATATTACCAATCAAACTGTAATATTTCTAAGGTTAAAATACCAATATTCTGTTGCGTTAATTCATCTTTAATAAAACAGTGAAATGGAGAGTATGATATTGCCGGTTTCTACAGGTTCCCCAAGATCTCTACCTTCATTTCTGACCATTGATGGTTTGTCTAAGTACCTCATAATAGTTTTATATGGAAATTCCCACAAACATACCACATTATACCCATTTTGTGAGCCATGCACATATGTATATATATATATATATATATATATATATATATATATATATATATATATATATATATATATATATATATATATATATATATATATATATATATATATATATATATATATATATATACATACATATATACATACACACACACACACACACACACACACACACACACACACACACACTAGGTAAATGCACCTGGCATTGCCCTGGTTCTTTTTGAATGAATTTAATGTTCTGTACATAGGTCTGACATGAGCCCAGTATCAGTTCCTTATTGGGCCATGGCAGTCATAGCCTCAGGGGGTTGGTGAGGGGGAAACACACCCCTCCCCCCCCCACGTCCAAGGGGCCTCGCCACCAAGCCTATAACCTTCCCGGGGCTCATCCCAACATTTTTTGTGCCAGAGGTTTCCTCCTGTCTTTCACCGTTCAGGAGATTAGTGCATGCAGACAAACAAACAAACAAACAAAAACTTCAAATTATATATTATGTCTATACATATATATATATATATATATATATATATATATATATATATATATATATATATATATTTATATATATATATATATATATATTATAATGTAATCTTCTTCCTCTTTCGGCTTGCTCCCGTTAGGGGTCTCCACAGCGGATCAACCGTCTCCATTTCGCTCTATCCTCCACATCTTCCATTGACACTCCAACCACCCGCATGTCTGCCCTCACCGCATCCATGAACCTCTTCTTTGGCCTTCCTCTTCTCCTCCTGCCTGGCGGCTCCATCTTCAACATCCTTCTCCCGATATACTCCGTTTCCCTCCTGCGCACATGTCCAAACCATCTCAATCTCGCCTCTCTCACTTTGTCTCCAAACCGTCCTACCTGTGCTGTCCCTCTAATATACTCATTCCTTATCCTGTCCATCCTCGTCACTCCCAACGAGAATCGCAGCATCTTTAACTCTGCCACCTCCAGCTCCGCTTCCTGTCTTATTGTTAGTGCCACCGCCTCCAAACCATACAACATAGCTGGTCTCACTACCGTCTTGTATACTTTCTCCTTCACTCTTGCAACTATCGTTCTGTCACAAATCACTCCTGCAACTCTTCTCCACCCACTCCATCCTGCCTGCACTCTTTTTTTCACTTCTCTCCCACACTCTCCGTTACTTTGGACAGTTGATCCCAATATTTAAACCAATCCACCTTCCCCACCTCAACTCCTTGCAACCGCACCATACCACCACCCTCCCTCTCATTAACGCACATGTACTCCGTCTTACTCCTACTGACTAACATTCCCCTTCTCTCCAGTGCGTACCTCCACCTCTCAAGGCTCGCTTCAGCCTGCTCCCTACTCTCCCGACAGATCATGATGTCATCCGCGAACATCATAGTCCATGGAGACTCCAGTCTGATCTCGTCCGTCAACCTGTCCATCACCATTGCAAACAGGAAAGGGCTCAGAGTCGATCCTTGGTGCAATCCCACTTTAACCTTAAACCGGTCCGTCATTCCTACCGCACACCTCACCGCTGTCACACTGTCCTCATACATATCCTGCACGATCCTCACATACTTCTCCACCACTCCCAACTTCCTCATACAATACCACAACTCCTCTCTTGGCACCCTATCATAAGCTTTCTCTAAGTCCACAAACACACAATGTAACTCCTTCTGGCCTTCCCTATACTTCTCCATCAACATTCTCAAATCAAACATTGCATCAGTGGTGCTCTTTCCTGGCATAAAGCCATATTGCTGCTCACAGATCGTCACCTCTCCTCTCAACCGAGCTTCCACTACTCTTTCCCACAACTTCATGGTGTGGCTTAACAACTTTATCCCTCTGTAATTTCCACAGCTCTGCACATCACCCTTATTCTTGAAAATCGGAACCAGTACACTTAATCTCCACTCCTCCGGCATCCTCTCACTTTCCAAGACTTTATTAAACAATCTGGTTAACAACCCCACTGCCATCTCTCCTAAGCACTTCCAAGCCTCCACTGGTATACCATCTGGGCCAACCGCCTTTCCACTTTTCATCTTCTTCATAGCAGTCCTCACTTCATCCTTACTGATCCACCCCACTTCCAGATTTACTATCTCCACCTCTTCCAACCTTCTATCTCTCTCATTTTCTTCATTCATCAGCTCCTCAAAGTACTCCATCCACCTTCTCAACACACTCTCCTCGCTCATCAGCACATTCCCATTTGCGTCCTTTATCACCCTCACCTGCAGCACATGCTTCCCAGCTCGGTCCCTCTGTCTTGCCAATCGGTACAAATCCTTTTCCCCTTCTTTTGTATCCAACTTCTCATACAGCTCATCATATGCCTTTTCCTTGGCCTTTGCCACCTCTCTTTTTGCCTTTCGCCGCCACTCCTTGTACTCATGCCTACTTTCTTCATCTCTCTGACTATCCCACTTCTTTTTCGCCAACCCCTTCTTCCTTATACTTTCCTGTACTTCCTCATTCCACCACCAAGTCTCCTTATCTTCCTTCCTCTGTCCAGATGTCACACCAAGTACCTTCCTAGCTATCTCCCTCACAACTTCTGCTGTCGTTGCCCAATCATCCCACCCATCTTTACCACCATCCAACGCCTGTCTCACCTCCTCCCTAAATTTCACGTAACAGTCTTCCTCCTTCAGCTTCCACCATCTGGTCCTTGGTTCAGCCCTCACTCTCTTCCTCAACCTCACCTCTAAAGTCATCCTACAGACCACCAATTGATGCTGTCGAGCTACACTCTCCCCTGCCACAACCTTACAGTCACTAATCTCTTTCAGGTTGCATCTCCTACTTAAGATGTAATCCACCTGTGTGCACTTTCCTCCACTCTTGTATGTCACCCTGTGTTCCTCCTTCTTCTTGAAATACGTATTTACCACTGCCATTTCCATTCTTTTTGCAAACTCTACCACCATTTGCCCTTCCACATTTCTCTTGTTGAGACCGTACCTCCCCATCACCTCCTCATCCTCTTTATTCCCTTCCCCAACATGTCCATTGAAATCTGCTCCAATCACCACTCTTTCATCCTTGGATACACTCTCCACCACTTCATCTAACTCACTCCAGAAATCTTCTTTATACTCCATCTCACACCCCATATGTGGGGCATATGAACTGATGACATTCATCATCAGCCCTTCAATTTCCAACTTCACACTCATCACTCGGTCCGACACTCTCCTCACCTCCAATACCCTCTTGACATAATCTTTCTTCAGTATTACCCGACACCCTTTCTCCTCCCATCCACACCATGGTAAAACAGTTTGAAACCACCTCCAATGCTCCTAGCCTTACTCCCCATCCACTTGGTCTCTTGTACACACAGTATGTCCACCTTTCTTCTCTCCATCATATCAGCCAACTCTCGCCCTTTGCCAGTCATCGTCCCAACATTCAGAGTTCCAACTCTCACCTCCACACTTCTACCCTCCCCCTCTCCCACTACCTCTGGACTCGTCTTCCCCGTCTCCTTCTCCTCCTTCG
The DNA here is from genome assembly GCF_056783735.1 of Eptatretus burgeri. Lineage (NCBI taxonomy): Eukaryota > Metazoa > Chordata > Myxini > Myxiniformes > Myxinidae > Eptatretus > Eptatretus burgeri. The sequence continues at coordinate 109,450,325 of NC_140961.1, read as the reverse complement.
CCCAGCAGTAGCACAATTTCCGCTTGTACCCTGCTGACCACCGGTACCGGTGGCGGTCGTTGGTAACTCGGGCCTCGACCGATCCGGTATGGAAATTCGTTTTGTTGTCCGCATAATGATTTGGCATAGGTTTTTACGCCGGATGCCCTTCCTGACGCAACCCTGGTCGCCTCTTACGACACACAGGGATATGGTACACCTATTCTAACCGGGGCATATATATATTAAAGCCTGGTGTGTTGGCGCAGTGGTTAGGGCAGCGGCTTGGGATCCAAAAGGTCCTGAGTTCAAGCCCCGTTGGGCCACTGAATTAATACACCAGGGGGTTGACTCAGCCTGTCATCCTTCCGAGGTCGGCGAAATGAGTACCAGTATACTGGGCCGGTGTATACCCCGGTTAAAAGAGGTGTACCATATCCCTGTGTCGTAAGAGGCGACCAGGGTTGCGTCAGGAAGGGCATCCGGCGTAAAACATGTGCCAAATCACTATGCGGATCGGATGATCCGCTGTGGCGACCCCTAACGGGAGCAGCCGAAAGGAGAAGAAGAAGAAGATATATATATATATATATATATATATATATATATATATATATATATATATATATATATATATATATATATATATATATATATATATATATAGTCCATGGTCCTGGTGTCCGACCACATATTTGCATAATATTTGAGGTTGCTGTTGACCTTTGGTGTACTTAGTCTGCAACGTTCATATATATATATATATATATATATATATATATATATATATATATATATATATATATATATATATATATATATATATATATATATATATATATATATATATATATATATATATATATATATATATTGTCACCAAAATAGGTGACCCTTATTGTCAGTAATTCTGTCTGTTTATTTTGATGTTTGTTTGGATGTTTGTTCGTTTGTCATCAGCGTAATTGGTAGTAAACGTGGGCGGATTTTGACCAAACTCGGGTGGTAGGTACATCTTATGACCTCGTGCTTTGGCAATTGTGATGGTTGCTAGGGACACTTTGGTTCCCTTGCAACAACCGAAAAAACCTTCAAAATCGATACCGTTCACTTTTCATTCGAATGGATACCGAGTGGTTATCAGTCGATGAAACTGGATGAGATTTGATATGCATGATCTTAAGGTGATTCCCTATCCACTATATGACATCCATTTTGCTCTATATCTTTTCGTTTCCATGCTCGGCGACCCATCGCCGCCTACCGGTGTGTGTATGTGTGTGTGTGTGTGTGTGTGTGTGTGTGTGTGTGTGTGTGTGTGTGTGTGTGTGTGTGTGTGTGTGTGTGTGTGTGTGCGTGTGCATGTGTTTGTGTGTGCGTGTGTGCGTGTGTGTGTGTGTGTGTGTGTGTGTGTGTGTGTGTGTGTGTGTGTGTGTGTGTGTGTGTACCCGTTGGTACATTGGACCAAATTTTCATTGGTCCACCTCATCCATTTCTAGTATACTGGGAAGAGCACCCATCCCAAGTGATGGGAACAGCTCACAAAAATATTTGTCCCCAGTGACGGGAATGGTTTAAGTTAATCTATCAATTTACATAATATTTCAAGGACTTTAAAAAAGGTCAATTGTGTTGCACTTTTGGTTTCGCTCAGAACCAAAGCTCTGAGCAACTGATACCACCCACCTCAAAATGGTGGTGTAACATAGGGTGGCGGAGGTTTAATTTGTCTTAAAAGAGGGCAATATATCCTGATTTCGAAATAAAATTTGCCATTAACATCACTCATGCTTGTTGTCCCGGCATTTCAAAAGTAAATGTTGAGCTTTTCAATGCAGCACGAGAAGCGGCCGCCGTAAACGGGAGACAGACAAACGCACGGACAGACACCACAGTGCACGTTATATAATAGATAACTTCCCTTCGAAGGAACTTTAACACATTAAGAGAGCATTTGGCCCACGAAGCTTATACAATGTTTGCCAACCTCTGACTTGTTATACAGAGTCAAGGCTCGTGGAAGAGCGAGAACATACTAAATGGATCATGATACAATAGGACAAAAGGAACAGTAGTGAGACGGTGGGGGGATACCAACAGTGGAGTTGAAGGACAAAATGCAAGGAGAATTGGACAAACAATGGGGTAGGGAGGAATGGGGTGGACAAGATGGATACAGAAAGAAACTTCTTCCTCACCCTTCCCCCCAATACTATCTATCCCCATTCTCTCTGCCTTACTACCCTCTACCCCTCTCTCTCCATCCTCCTCTCCCTTCACTCATTCCCTTATCCCTCTCTCGCCTCCTCTCTTGCCCTTCTCCCCTCCTACTCCCCCCCTCTCTCTCCTCTCTCTCATCCCTCCCCCACTCTCCCCTCTCCCCATATCCATGCTCTAGCCTTTTTAAACAGCTTTAATTTTATTTTTTTTTAAATTCCCTTTATCGATTCAGTTGTGACTTTTATTTGATATTTGATGTACCATACTCGTTATACTTATCATCTGTGCCACAAAGCAGCTTCCTGAGCAAGGGTTGTACTGGCTGGTTTGCCAATGCCTTCCTCGCAAGTTGGGCAGGAATTTGTAATTTGGCCACAATGCCCACAATAGCTCACCTACTACTCTTCATAAAAGACACCTTGGGGATCCTTAACATCCATCAACTGATGTTGGAAGACAGGACGCCCAATTTAACGTCCATCGAAGGGACAACACACAAATTGACGAATAAATGGCTTCATGACAAAAGTCTGATAAAGAAAGTATTCTAACTACACTGACAGTTCAAGCCTGATGAAGAAAATGTTTACAGTTTTAAGTATGTGCGTTGCATTGTGTTTCCAACCTCCTTGCAATAGGAATTGATGACAAATGATGGATTTGGCTTCCATTCTGCTATTTTCTGATGCTTGAAAATGTTAATCTTAGATGAAATCAATCCACACAGCATGTTCCTCATCCCAGAGTAGCTGGTATACACTGATGGAGCAGCATGACCTTCTTTCAAAATTTGCCCAAGATTTGTGCAGTTGTGTGTAAGCAGTTTCCTCACAGCAGGGGTGTCGATCCATCTGAAAGTTTGCTGGGGGTTGTGAGTGGTGGGGGGGACATTGTTGACACACCTGTGTGTTTTTTACCTCTGCCACCTAAAGTGAAGGAGGTTGTGTTTTCACCCCTTTCTGTTGGATTCGCTATATATGCTAGATATCCCTTATTGTCAGGTTTTCCGTGTGTGTGTGTGTGTGTGTGTGTGTGTGTGTGTGTGTGTGTGTGTGTGTGTGTGTGTGTGTGTGTGTGTGTGTGTCTGTGTGTGTGTGTGTGTCTGCAACGCGAGGCTCCACAGCACAAACCAGCAAACCGATTATTTTTCAAATGGTAGTCCTTCAAAAATAGGGTGTCTATTTACCATCATTTTTTTATGAGGAGTGCCAGTTGGCAAAATACGCACCAGGAAAAATCTTGCCAGTTAGAGGAACAATTGTATGTGAACCAATACGTCTTGGCAATGAATCTTCGTCGGTGGATCGGTCAGAATGAAAAGCATCGTATCCAGTGCTTCGATCCGAGCGAATCCCTCGTCGCCTACCGGCTTGTCTCTTTGTCTGTCTGTCTGTCTGTCTGTGTGCAGGATATCTCAAAAAGTTGTGGACAGATTCGGATGAAACTTTGTTTACAGGTTGGGTGTGTGACTTCGACAAATTGATTTGACTTTGGTGAAGATCCGAATCTGGACTTGGATACGAGAATTATTTCATTTCTAAAGTGATTCTTCACCATTGATAGTGTTGTAGATTTCCGCCCGTCCGGCGTGGGGCGAACGCCTTAGCCCAATTGCGGCCACGCGCACGCACCGAACGTGCAATCTAGTCGTAGCTTCCGGATCAACGCCAAACCCCAGCTACGGGTGTTTTTAACACACCATAAACCAGCCAACTCTTCTGTCCACGCGCTACAGGGTCGATTGCCGAATTGTCGATTTACCTAATTATTTGCGCGGACAGAAATGCCGGGAGTTTATACCTCAACGGGATCTGCATGAAAACGAGCCGCTTAAGCAGCTCGTTCCGTATGCGATTGCCGAGCGGTTTTATATCGCCAAGTCCCGTTGGACCAGATGTACGTTTCATCGGCTTATAATCAGCCAGCTAATTATTCCGAACGCTCCATGGCAGTCAATGGGAGGAAGGGACGCAACGAGCAGGTGACATTTAACAATGGGGACATTTATTTCCATACAGGCAATGCAATGAATGGGGGGATGGGGAAAAAGACACGAGCCAAAAGCCTACAGCCGAGTTCTATAAATGCAAGTATATACAGGCACTTATACAATTCACTACTTATTGGACTGGCGCCACGAACACACACACACACCCCCACACAAATGATCGGACCAGCCGGTCTTTATTAAGACCTATCTCGGACCTGCCCGCCTCGTGCGGTCTTCGAGACCAGGTCCACAGGGCCTACTGGACTCCCAGCACGATCCGGAAGGTCCAAGCGAGTGAAGTCGGCAGGGCGAAGGCTGGCGGGAGAATACCCTCCATGCGCACTTCCCTGAACTCGCGCGCGACCAGATCCACAGGAGGACCAGCGGAGAACGACGGGAGAACCAGCCATGAAGGACTACAGGAGGACAACACCCGGAGAACCAACAAGAAGCTGGAAGTTTGAAGAAGCTCAAAGAAACTGGTGGAAATAACAACCACCCTTCCTCCTCCTCCTCCTCCTCCTCCTCCTCCTCCTCCTCCTCCTCCTCCTCGTCCTCCTACTCCTCCACCTCCTCCCACTAGACTAGGATCGGGACCCTAGCTGGCAACATGTACTTACCGATATAACTGAGCTAAAGGACCTGAATGTTGAGTGCGATCGCTTTCCAAATCCACAACAATAGATATGGCCAAAAACGACATAATACTGTATAGCATGATATTTCAAAAATGTATTGGGCCTGATATGTTCTCATGGATCAGGCATTACGTGGCGGAGGTATGTGCTCTAACAAGTGCCCTTCTCGTTTTTGCCTGTGTTTTATTTTGTGGGAAGGGAGATTGTCGGCACACCTGTGTTTTTGTTGTTGTTTTTTTCAAACAACTCTTTTTTTCTTTTTAATCTACGCTCTTGCATGTTATGTTACAGTTTCATCTTACTTAAATGAGCCAATTAAAAATGAACAACTCACTCTGCAATGCTGCAGGCTGCGCTGGTGTCGCGACACCACTATGGGAACTCAAGTTATGGCTTCTTCTTGTTCCAGGTTGAAAACCCAGCTGGCTTACCCCTAAATATTAAAGACAGTCCCTGTGTACAAGGTGCACAGCACAAACCACTTATTTTCCCCCCCCCCCATTTTTTTGGGGGAAAAAACTTTGCCTAATACATGAGGGATTTATCTACTATACGAAAAAAATAGAATATGTTTGTATGTATGTGTGTTTGTTTGTTTGTTTGTTTGTTTGTTTGTTCGTCCTTTATAGGCGGCCGAACCGTTGGATGGAATGAGATGAAACTTGTCATGAGTGATTCTTGAGACCTGAGAACTGACATGGGGGTGGGGGGGGGGTCAAGTTCAAGGTCAAAGATCACGGGGTCAAGGGGTCAAAGTCGGGTAACTTCAATTTCTCAATTTCATCCGATCGAGACGGGACCAACGCCATTCGACAGATAATCAAAATTAAATGACACAGTCGATTGAGGACATTCACTTCCGACTTCCGGTTTTCGAGTTATGACGTCATAAATTGACTAAAACGTCAATTTTTCATGTTTGTTTGTCCTTTATAGATGGCCAAACCGTTGGATAGAATGAGATGAAACTTGGCATATGTGATCCTTGGGAACGGACATAAGGGGATCAAGGTCAAGGTCAAGGTCAAACATCACGGGGTCAAGGTCACCGGATAACGTCAATTTCTCAATTTCATCCGATCGAGACGGGACCAACGCCATTCAACAGATAACTGTACCCACCCATGGGCGGGTACTTTGCTAGTGATATACTGAACCGTCACATATCTTATTACCTTCGCATTCTGCGAAAGGTTATGTTTTGGTCGGCGTGTATTTATTTATTTATTTATTTATTTATTTATTTATTTGTAATCTTGTGATTAGTATAACTCAAAAAGTATTAAACCGAACTGCATGAAATTTGGTGGGATGATTGGTTATTAGTCAGAAAGCATTCGATTACATTTTGGGATCGTTCGGGTCAAAGGTCAAGGTCAAGGTCACGAAAAGGTCAAAATCGTCTTTTTACGATAACACGGTCAATTTTTATTCAATTTGCATGCAACTAACGCCAAAATGTTCAGAATTCAACGCCTCATCTTGTGATATGCAATATGACACAATGACGCCCATACTCTTGTTACCGGTTAGGGGTCAAAGGTCAGGGGGGTCACGACCTTGAAAAATATGCGGTTTTTGTCATAACGCGGTCAATTCTTGTCCGCTTTACATGAACCCAGCACCAAAATGTTCAGAATTTAATGCCCAATTTTGTGACACAATGACGTCATAACACATGTCACTGGTTGGGGTAAAATGTCGGGGGGGGGTCACGCCCTTGAAAAATATGCAGTTTTCGGCATAACTCAGTCAATTCTTATTCGATTTGCATGAAACCAGCATCAAACGAGATTACCTTCTCTTGTTGAAACGTTGTATTCACCGAGCTTGCGAGTGAAGACTCGCCAAAACGACGTGAGTTGATTGTTGTTTAGTCCGTAGCCCCCGAAAGTCGGGGGGGGGTCATGACATTATAGATATGTGGTTTGTGTCATAAGACCATTTATATGAAACCAGTTCCCCACACTCATACCAAGAACAAAAAAAGTAGTGGTGGCGAAGGTATGCGCTCTATGAGTGCCCGTTCTAGTCTTAAAATAGCTTCAATTCGAAGAAAGGTTCAAGTGTTGGCAAGCTGATGAGACCAGATGAACATATGCTGCCTCTGATACCCTGAGAAGCCTAAACCACTTGTGAATGCATACAACTGTAAAAAAAAAAAAACGCACTTCATGAACTGCGGAAGTAAACTCACCTCGGTACCTTTAAGCCTGGTCTATGCGTACATTGGATGCAAGCTGATGGGGTACCATCGGGGTTGCTCAATACGTATTTTCATGCTGGAAGTCATGCATTATTCAAAGTTCGGGCAAGGGATAGTCCTTCATTATTTACCTATATTTAATTATTTTTGTGGGCCGAAATGATATCTTCGCCCCTTTTTTATGATTGGTGGGGTGAGCACCTATCCTGCTGCCCCATGATCAATGCCCCTGTCTCAGAGTGCTCAAATGCTTTTACTGAAGGCATTGCTGTGAAGGATCAGATAAGTGAGCTTGGCTAACTTTGGCAGATGGATGAATTGTGACTGGTCTGTTGTTGGCTCCAGAAACTGTGCAATGTCGGTGCATTGTTCATCCACTCTGTCATCAAGTATGTTCTCCTGTGGCAACATCCAGTATCTAATGAACTGCTTGTGAAGTTTGTCCATATCTGCAGCTGGTACAACGTCAGGATACTGTTCACAAAGGGTCTCACTCTCAGAGTACTTTGCTGTCAAGCGATCTTTAGGATTAATAACCCAGTCCATTAATGGGACCATCTTCTTCTTCATGTGCACTGCACAATATGGCACTTTCGAAATGACGTATTCCGCCCCATAATGCCTGGCACACATGCGCAGAAACCACAGGAAATGTCAGCGTTTGGGGCATCATAAAGTATTTTGTGTATCACAGATCAGGATTGTGGCTCACAAAGCATCTGAAATAAGCTGAAAATACTTGGAAAAGTTCCGAAGAGAAAGGGCTGTACCTCTGCACAACAAAAGACTTGGAGAACTTTCTCAGATTGCCAAATGGAAAGCTGCTCGTACTGCAAACTCCCGACCATGTGGATTGGAGCATCGCCGAAGTGGAAACAGCGAATGGTTCGCTACCAGTGAATGGACTGTTTATTTACATTAGATACTTCTGAACACCGATGGGAAGGATATATCTAGGGCTTTTGAATGTGCAGGGTAAGTTTAAAATTATGCTTAGCAAAGAAATCGTTGCATGCCGGACCAAAGCACCAAATTTGGTACAGTTGTCAGTTAGGTTATATAAAAACACGAGCTGAAGTACCCGGTAATACCCGGGAAATTTGCCCTATTTTCCTCACGCTAGTTAGACTGAGGCATTAGTTGTATGGAGAAAATTAGGAAGGCTTCTTTTATTCCTCAGATTTATGGAAGGAAGGCTTTATGCTGCCGTAATCCTCAGAGAGGTCATAGTTGAAGGTGGCCTTGAGCCACTCAATGTTTCTAGCAGCAGTGGCAACAGTCCTTGATGTCCTGCCAAAACCTGGACCAAGAAAGCTGGAACGTGAGTTTTGTGCTTCTCTCGCCCGTCGGTGTGACGCTCTATTTGCAGTTAGGCCACGCTCTCTCTCTGCAGCCGACTCTGCTTGCCTGGCTCTTTCATGAGCAGATATATCAGCAGTACGAGGACTCTCTCTCTTTCTCTCTGCAGCCGACTCCGCTTGCCTGGCTCTTTCATGAGCAGATATATCAGCAGTACGAGGACTCTCTCTCTCTCTCTCTCTCTCTCTCTCTCTCTCTCTCTCTCTCTCTCTCTCTCTCTCTCTCTCTCTCTCTCTCTCTCTCTCTCTCTCTCTCTCTCTCTCTCTCTGTCTCTCTCTCTCTCTCTCTCTCTCTAGCACCTGACTCCGCTTGCCTGGCTCTTTCATGAGCAGATCGATCAGCAATTCGCTGTTGCCGTGCGCGTGCAGTTCGAGAAGTCAAATAACAGGAGGAGAATGTGTATGTTTAAAAAGTCAATGAATACGAACATTTTGTATTTCAAAAAACCCTAGCGTTTTTAACCATGAAGCCTTTTGTTACGATTAATACGCTGGCGCACTATTCGAAAGCCTTTTTCTTTTAATGGATTTTTTTTCCATTTTTATGGAAAGCCACTTAGCGCATCCTGGAGCTGAATGTTAGGTCTATATGTGTGTAAAGTTTCATCAAGATCGGTTCACTGGTCTAGGAGCTTATTGGTTACAAACAAACAGACAGACAGACAGACAGAAGGACTGCCATTTATATCTATATATTAATACTGAAGGACCAATTTTGTGCTCCTCCTGGCGGTCGCGTCACGTTTTTCTCCGTACTGTGACCTGGACTGAAAGAAACTTCGTACCTGTAAGAGTGCATCGCACATAGTGGTAATAGTCAACTTTCAACTCTGAAGCAGAATAAACACTTTTCATTGAGATGGGGGCAAGGAGTGAAGAGGCGGGGGCGGGGGATGAATAGACGGGGGCAGGGAGTGAAGATGCGGGGGGGCAAGATAAGCAATTTTTGGGCGGGGGTAAGCAAATTGAAAGCGGGAGACAGGGGGGAAATGGGGTGGGGGATGAGTGGACGGGGTTGAGTGTGAGAGGGTGGACAGGGGGGCGGGGGCCCAGGGGCAAGTGGGGTGAGGAATCAAGAGTCGGAGGGCGGGGGCGTGAAGAGGCGGGGCCAGGGTAATTAAATTTTTGGGCGGGGGTAAGCAAATTGAAGGCGGGGGGTGGGAGGCGGGGGGGAATGGGGCAGGGGCGGGGGATGAGTAGGCGGGGGCAAGCACGCCCTGTCCAGTCCATGTCCCTCGAGTGTGGGTGAGCTGGTGAGGGTGGTTGAATGAACGAAATCCGTCTGTGACGGAGTTTCGGCTCATAGTAGAAGATAATTATCAGAGGTTACCTTTTTATCAAAAATCACCTTTTTAACCATAACTTTGAAACTAAAGGACTTTGGGAGGTGCAACCAGTGTTGATACCCACGATGTAAAGGTCATGCTTTGTGTTGATACTGGTGGTATGATGAATAAACTCATATTTGACCATATTCACAAGGGTGGCTGCCACCAACATTATCAAAACCACCTTTTGCCATAACTTTGAAACTAAAGGGCGCACGGAGTTGCAACAAGTCTCCATGACCACAATTTCAAGGTCATGCTTCAGGATCATTATGTTCTGATGGTAAATGAGATCCCACATGAGATCATTCAGGAAAATATTGCAAGAAATTACTGAACAATCACCATGTTTAAGTCCCTTCAAATTTCAAGGAGGAGAAGATGCTTGTGTCAAAACTGTCTAATTCAATGCCCTGCAGTGTGTAATGTGTGGAAACAGTTACCTTCGTTGGTCATTTGCATTAACTCAGCTTGATGAGCTTATCATAAATAGTGCATTTAAAGTTCTCCATGAGTTTGAAGTATCACAAATTGACACTCATTGGCTCAAACGGGTTGACGGTACGGTAGATGAATGCCTCTGTCACTGGTGGAAATGACTTCCAAACTTCCATGCATGATTTCTTTGCCTTACCTAAAAAAAATGACAGGTCATATAACTGACACAGTAAAGGCATGAAAAATTGGAAGGGCAAAGGACCTTTCTTCCAAGAGCTTGGAGTAGATGGAATTGATATGGAGATACCAGGAAAGAAAGTTCCTTCCCGTGCCAAATGATACCCTTAAGTGAATACTGGATTTCAGCCTTGTCAGTTGGAAATATATGCCAATAAGAATGACCATATATGTGGCTGCTGTGTTGACCAAAATAACCTTTGCCCCCTTTTGTGCAGCATCTGCAACATATGGACACATTTCTGTGTCCACCTCCTCATGGTCACATTCTGGCATCTGCTCACTACTGCCCTTTGTCACAACTAACTGGCCAGAGGGAATATGGAATACTTTGTCTGGTAGATAGTCAGTGGCAGCTACATCTTCTGTCAGTCGGGCAAACAACTCTTCCTTGTTATTTGAGTCATGTATAAAGGGGCCAAAGTCCTTTGGCAGTTTTGTCTGTAAAGAAACATTTCTCCGCACTCCCTTTTCTCTTTTCTCGCATGTGGCCTCCTTCAGGCTGTCATTCTTGGGCAAATCCCACACCACATCAATTTGTTTACAGTTCAAAAGTTGATGATTGATTCAGAATTTGAAATTCTCTTTTCTGTACTGGCCAAATGTTGAAGTACCTCCTTTTGGAAGTGAATGGACCACTGCTGGACCAACAAACATCCATCCATCAAGATCATACTTTGTACAGAGCATCGGTGCGACTGAAGCAGTCTCTTGGTCTATTGGGCACAATCCTGGACAGTTGCCACTCTGACACAGGATACTCGAATGGCTCAATCATCTCAGCAAGCTAGTACTCATTTTGTCAACCTCAGAAGGATGAGAGGCTGAATCAACCCTGCCTGGTATTAATTCAATTGCAATGGAGGATTGGAACTCAGGACTCTAGGATCCCCTAGCCCACCACCCTAACTATTAAGCCAACACCAGGCATACCATCAAACACTTTGGCATCAAAGCTGAATGGAGCTTCTGGATTCTTGCAATCCACGAGATTCATTAGTTGGGACTAGCAGCTTGGCCATCCAAGTTTGCCACGGTCACTCAGAAGTGGAGGCCATGGGTGGTTTTCGTGTATAAAGAATTCTTCCAAGTTTCCATCGTGCACCTGACAGTAGATGAACAACTGGCTAAAGAGGCTGTAGTCACTCTTAATGTCTTCCATTAGTTGCTTGGTCTTTGATTTACTTCTTGCAGTGGTCTGCTTAAAGATAAAGATGTTACTCTTTTTGATTGGCTCGTGAATGGACTGATTACATTTGATGAGAACCTTCTTGACTGACTCTTTGTACTTTCCTTTTCCAAGCTTTTCCTTGTTGCAGAATGTGTCTTACACAGCTTGTTCCACACAGGCATGACTATCAAGGGACATCAGCTCCTGTAATTCCTTGATAAAGGGATTACCCATTGGTGTGATTGTCGCATAGAGCTTGTTCACCTGCGCCTTGAAGGTTTGCTGTGTCAAGAGGCCCTCCAAGTGGCTTTTGAAATCATCAGGATGGTCTCAAGAATACTGTGCCTCAAGTTCTATCAGTAATCAAGCCTGTTCTGGACCAGCAACCACCCACCTCTTCAACCCAATGGCTACATCTGAATGGTTTACCTTTCTATTGTTTTGTTCATGTGCTTGGTCCAATGGCAGAGCAAAAAAACCTCCTCTATCCCTTTCGAAAGACCCAAAAGCACTTTAGCTGATCCTTCATGCCCTCAAGAATAACCTTCATGTTTCTTAAATGCACAGGGATCCAGTGAGCATAATTTTGGTGATCAAAGACAAAGGACCATGGTGTCAGTGTCTCCAGTACATCTATGTAGAGGGAGAAATTTTGTTCACAAATGGGACAGACAAATATCCAAACCAACATTTCTAACTGAAGTACAAGGTCTCAAAATGCAAAAGTCGGACTCTGTACACATGTCGCTCTTCCACTTGGTGAAGTATTCTTCCTCTTGCTGATCATCATGCAGTCCTTGCATCATCTGGCAGACATCATGCTGCAGCTTTGCAAGTGTCAAGACTGTCACCTGATGTGCATGCCTTGCCCGGGTCAAGTGTGATACATGAAGAAAAGAATTTGCTCTTCCCGAAGAGGCAACGCCAGCCTCAGTCAGGATTTTTGTCCAGCCACTTTTCTCGAGCAAGTCACCAATAAATTTCACAAAGCCATTTCAAGATGTAGGCCTCCAAACATGATGACATCATTTTTCACCGAATGTTTCTGGCCATGACCATTGCATATACTTGCACATGGTGAATACTGGTTGATCGGCAGCTACTGCTGGTATTTATCTTGGATAAAAATTTTTCTGTTTGCTGCCTGACAATTGTCATTCCATGCTTGATCCTTGTAATTGTTGCAGCTTTTTCAAAGAAGAGTGGAAACAGGGCACTTATACCACATGGACCAGTAGGTTGTGGTTATTCAGATGCATGGTAAGCAGCCCATGCAATGTTTTTACCCTTACTAAGTGATTGCTTGGAAAGTAGTTCAATACTTTTGTTGAACCCATTGCATTTCTTGTGTCTTAGCATCTTCAATTTTGATCATCGTGTCAGGTATGACAACCTCTGGTACCATTACACCTCCCACATTGCATTCCACACCAGGGGCATTGCGGTAACTGTCACATAATGGTGGTGTGCTTGAGGTCTGAGGTGGAATTCTGTTAGGTGGCCTGTTTTCTCCAGGATTATTGGTTAAAGGGAACTGGAGGAGGAGGCTCGGGTGTGTTCTATGGAAAGATCACTCGGCCGTAGTAGAAGACAAGTTGTGGACAATGTTGTCAATAATTCAAAGAAACCCACATGAATTTGAGCAGGGCACATTAAATTCTCCTGTTTGAATCATTGGCACAAAGCTGCAGTGAGCCATTCTAATATCTCCAACAGTCATTCATAACTGATACTGATGAACCAGTTAATGCAGCCTTGTCAACATCTTTTTGCTGCAAGTTTGATGGCTCACGAATGTGTAGAAGAGTACTGGTGTCCATGATGTCAAGATCAACATGTAAATTCAGCCCAACACGCAGTGGAATAACTTGTAAGTTTCTGGAGCTCGTTGCTTTGAATTGAAGAGTATAGCTGTCATATGGTAAGGCAAGCTTGGGTCGGTACTGCACTATGATCCTTGATGCTGCTACCGTATCGAAGCATGGATATCACTGACTGGAGTATAGCTGGAAATGAATCTGCCTGGCAATCAACAGGGAACGAGCCTGAAAATTTAAAGAATTCCTGCCAAAATATCTCTTTTCTCACTGATTTGAGAACTTGATTTACTGCTGTCACTGGCTATCAAGTCGCCACCTGCTATTCATGCTAACAGGTCTTTTATATCCTCTAGTTTTCTGGCCATCTCTCTCATAGTCTTATCAAATTCCAAAGTGCAGCATCTATGAAGCGTTCCTTCACGTTTTTTCACAGAAGATGCAGTCTTTGATAAAGCCTTCACGTGATTGTCATGTCGACTTTCTTTACCCCTGTTTGCATCCATTGTTTTTTCACTTCTTGGCATGGTGCTCTTTTGTTGTGGCCAATTTTGAACTGACAAACTTTAGGTGCAAGACTCGTGCCATTTGGCATGGTTTCTGAGAAGTTCTTCTGCAATGACATTTTCATGGCATGACAGGCCAGCAGGAAGGTCCCTAACAATCGGAATCCTTCTACATTTTGCACAGTTCTCGTAGACAGACAGTCCATTCCAGGAAGCAGGACATTTAAGACCTTCACCATATTCTCCACAAATAATACAGTTCCCTCACTTCATTATGGCAGCATTACTCATTCATGTGAAAATAGACAAAATATACTAAATCTAGGCAGGTGTGTATATAACTTTAAATCACCATAAAATCCTGACAATCGTCTAGCAGGACCCTTACATAGTGGGTATACAAACTGGTTGCATTACTCTACCTCCTTTAGTTTTGGAGTTATGATCAAAAAGCAATTTTTTTTCAAATGGTGGTGGCAGTCATATTTGAATATGGTAAAGTACTATTCTAATCTCCAAATTGCGAATATCATCACATAGCACAAACTTGAAATAGTGGCCATAGACACTTGTTGCACCTGCCTAAGTCCTTTGGTTTCAAAGTTACGGTGAAAAAGGTGAATTTTGATAATGGAGGCGACGGCCATCTTGGAAAACCCCAATCCGGGAGTCATAAGTCGGGCACCTTACTGTAGAATGTTTTTTTTTTTTTAATATGGTCGACCTGTACCAAGTTTGGTGCTTTTGTGCGACGCGTAACGATCCCTGCCAAATTTGGGGCTCAGCCACTGGGACTAGTTGGAGCGAGTAGAGCTGAGATGGCTGTTATAAATAGATTGTTTGTTTGGTTCCAGGACCACAAGATGAATTACACAATATTTTGCATCTATTGCAAGCAGGTGAAGCATCTAGGTTTGTGTGTGTGTGTGTGTGTGTGTGTGTGTGTGTGTGTGTGTGTGTGTGTGTGTGTGTGTGTGTGTGTGTGTGTGTGTGTGTGTGTGTGTGTGTGTGTGTGTGTGTGTGTGTTTTATTTATTCACTGTGCCACTAATGGTATAAATAGGAAACCAACACCTCTCAGTCTCATCCACAGATATTTGTCGTATTTCCATGAGTCCAATTTTCATTCAGGAACATAACAATTATGGTTAACCATCTTGAAATTGCCACTCTTTCCTCTAAATTCTGAAAATTGTGTTTAAAAGGCATTTTGAATGAGATTTCGAGCTCGCAACGGCAGGTTAAAAGTGCTCGGCGAACCAAACTGAGTCAGTGTAAACACACACAGCGCATGTGCAAAAGGCCTTATTTGGAGCATCCATGCATCATTTCGAAAGTCATGTATTAATATAGAACTGCCTGCATTCTAATATGACCTTTTTAGAGTGGAGTGCCTTTTAGGTTCACTTTCATAATGTACCTTTTGGCTATAAATACAAATGTAAACATCATTCAGGTGGTGAAGAGTACTGTTGTCATTGATGTCAAGATCAACAATGTCAATTTCTGACTCATCTGGCAATGCCAAAGTAATTGCTCTTTGCTGTTTCTCTTACCTTTTGTGTTCCCTGACACTATTTATTATGTGTGTTCTCTTTGTTCACCTGGAATTGAAAAGTTCACCTTTGTTCACCTGAAAAAGCTGGAATTCACCAGGTATGTAGACACACAAATGTAAGGTGGGTAGTAGTTTAGCCAAGTAAGAGATTCCTGGTCGATGCCGTTTGATGGAATGTGTGTATGGGTGCACATATGGGCAGTCAGAAAGTGCATACAGTGTAGGCCTTGTATCTGTTAAGGCTGATTAGAAGGTAATAGGAGAAATGCCACCAGCCAGGCCAAGGAATGATGGGTTCGGCGTTAGACGAGGTCGGAAACCTCAGAGACTGAGACTGTCATCCCCATATCTCAGCTCTCTCAGCGAAGGCCAAGGAGAAAATTTTGGGTCCGGTGCAGACATCTGCATGTGCCATGGGCTCGGCAATGGCCAATAAGATAAGGTGAGAACCATTGTAGGCAACTGTACCCAGCCGAAGAGTCTTGGAGAAAAGGTGGGGGCAGCTTGGATGCATCAGCTCCGACAGCCATGGCGGAAAGGTGGGAGCCAGTGTTGGTGGCTGCGTGTGGCCTAGACCCTACCAACTAGTGAGAGATGATGGGGCCAAGTATGCCAGCTGTGCCCATGACAGAAACAGGGCCAAAAATGATAGTTAACAGCAGTAACGGATTGGCGTGTGGCAGAGAACAGAGGGAACATAAGATTTGATATCGAAATTATTTGAGGTGATTGGAATTTTATAAAACCTCAATACATTTTAGAAAGTGTTTCCAAAATTTTATGTTGGATAAATTGGCTTAACATGTATGACATAGTGATAGGATGTCCCTTTCTCCTCTCCCTTTTCTTCATCTGGTGGAATTTGGGATGAATGGGAGGGTGTGCTGGTGTGAGAATATAAAATGTCCAACTGTGGCTAAATTGTGTGTGGAAGAGTGTGAGGTGTGTGTATCTGGGAGAGCAGTTCCCCCTGCTGGAGGGAGTCCCCAGCTGTTGTCGGTAAGATATGGGGATTAGAAAATTTGGAAATAGGAATTGTAAAGTTGTTGCTCATTGGGCTTTGCAAAATTTGTAGGAAGGAAAAGAAAATTTGGGGTGTGAATGTGTGGTTTGTGGGCTGGGAATGTGGCTTGAGAGGTTGAAGGAGAGAAATGTTGAAGGCAGAATAAGTGCCTTCGGGGCTCCTTTGTTATCTACATTGTCGATGCTCGTGGAAGTACCAGAATCTGTACACTGAATGGATCAAGATGTAACAGGACAAAATGAACAGCAGAGAGAGAGAGAGGGGGGGGAAAACACCAACAGCAGAGCCAAAGGCCAAGACAAAGAGAGAGGCAGGCAAACAATGTGGGTGGGGAGGAATGGTGGGGAGGCAGGAGAGGATGCATGAGGTCGACAAGATGGATACATAAGGGAACTATCAGCAGGGAAAGCTGGAAATTTGGATGGAGGGGTTGGAGTAGGGTGGGGTGGGCTAATGAGGGTATGAAAGATCATGGTTTTGGATTTGGGATGATCTGAGATGGTGGTAAACAGCTGTCTTGAAGATCTGGAGGGAAGAATGAGATTGAAAACAATGTGGAAGGGACAAAAATAGGAACAAATGAGTGGAGGTGAGCAGTGATGCTGGATTTTGGTATTTTTGCCAGAAAGGAGTTGAGAGTGGACCGTGTGAGCCTTGCAGTAGCCTGCGGTGGGGGACAAAGGACAGAAAGAGCAGGGGGTGAAAGACCAGGAAGGAGGCGGTAGAAGACAGAGAGACCACCGACCTGTCCCTGATGGTGAAGTGATCGGCCCATCGACTTAGCTTCATCATGAGAGATTCCAATAATCTTAAAGGCCTTGGTTTCCATGGCGTCAAGCCGAGCATGATGTGAGGCAGTGGAGCCAGCCCAGATGGGAGAGCATAACTCCATCAAGCTGCGGATAAAGGCCTTGTAGATGGATAGGAGTTCAAGTGTGCCAAGGAAGGACTTTGTACGATGGATGCCCAGTCGGTAGCTGGATTTGGAGACTCACTTTGAAATGTGGTTTGCCCAAGAAGGATCATGGCTGATAATGAGTCCCAGGAGTTTGAATGACTGAACTTCCTCAATTGTTTAGAAAGTAGGTGAAGGGTTTGCTCAACGGTCCTTTCGGAGAGAGTGAGAGTGTGAAATTTTTCAGGATTGAAAGACATATTCCAAGTATTTGACCAACTTGTGTTTTTTTTTTTCAAGATCTGAAGAGGGAAAAGGTTGAAGCCTGTCTGTTTGAAGGATTTGGAATGTGACAGCAGAGGATGGAGTCATCAGCAAATAGATAAAGAGGATTTTCCAGAGAGATCATTGATGAAGATCAGGAATAGGACTGGGCCCAGAATACTGCCGAGGGGCACTCCAGTCTTGACAGGGAGAGGCGATAAAAGGCTTCCGTTGACTGCCATGTATGGGCTATTAGAGTGGAGGAAGTCAATAAGCCATGTGTGGAGTTGGCCTTGGACACCATAGTCAGATAGTTTGAAGAACAAGGCAGGATGCGAGTGTAAGGCAGGAGAGTTGGGAAAGTAAGGCAGTAGAGTTAGGCTTGAGTGGCAGAGGGCATTTAGAGCCCTGATGTTTAGAGTTGAAAGCCCTGTTTGTGGGAAAACGGGCCCATGACATGTGAGTGCCATCTGCCATGAGGGTGCAGTGTGGGTGCCAGAAAAGACCCCACAATTACTTCAGAAGAGTTGAACGAACTATGAGGGCCATGTCCAAATTCTTAGGAAGAGAACAACATGTGGAGCAGCAGTATATTGGTCATTCAGACCACCATAGTGGGCTCATGGTAATTTTGGGGGATGTATTTTTTTTCAATGTCAGAGGTCAGATTAGTTTCTCTCTCCTTCTCACCATCCAATGTGTGTAAGCCATTCGTAGGGATTAGTGTAGGGTGAATTGGCATTTGCGAGGACTGTTTGTGTCTGTGAATTTTAGTTAAAGAGTTTAGAGTGCCACAGTCAGTCATTCTCTCTACCAGAGAGCTGAGTAAGGCCTCCTGGCATCAGTCCTTTAAGTTTTTAGATTCATCGTTACTTCCTCCCAAAAGGGTTCCCAAAGACTACCCACCATTTAACAGAAGCTAGCCATCAACATAATTGTTGCTGCTGCCGGCCTGCCAAGAGTGTGACTGTTGTCACAAACATCACTGCTCCCAACAATAAGCTATTTTGCTTGCCAATGACTGACTTTTATTGCTGACCCATGGCCAATGATCTTGCAGTGCCCTGGCCAATGGATTGTTTTTATTGCTTCCCCATAAACGGTGTTGCTGCTTCTCCTCCATGGGCTATGAACTTTATCGTGTTGCTTTGAAAATGTGGATGGGATTGCACCACCTGATGCCCATCCTCATATTCACGTTTTGTTTTGTTTCTCTCTGCTTTTATTGAAAATGCTGTTTTCAGTTGTTAACTGTTGTGCACAGGGTGTCAAGTTAGGTTAGGATGAGTGCCAAGTTAGGATCCTGACAAATAGAATAGGCACCCAAAATGCATTCACAATTCTGTACTTTAATTATTTTGGGATTTCTATTGGACAGTTGTGGGTTTTTATTTTATCAGTTAGTAGACATTTTTGGCCTATCCCTCTCCCACATTGACATGAGACTTGAGGGCAAGTCTGACTGGAGGAGGGCAGTGTGACAAAAATGCATTATAGGGTAAATGAGTTAATTGCACAGATATTTCCTAATCGGTGTTAAAACAGTCTCGTAATTGGCATTTTCAAGATCACTCGTCTAATAGATTTCCTCGACTTTCCCACCATCTCCCTGTACTTTCACCATGTTCCTTTGTTTCCTCTAATTCCCCCCTCTATTAATTAATGGTGCCTTATGTCATGATGCACGAGGTTGGAGGGGTTGGAGGTGGGGCCTGGCATGTGACTTCAGGATGATCGAGAGACGGCTCCCTATTGGATTCAAGGGATCACTTGACGGGGCACTTGCCACCAATCAACAGGCAGGAGGAAGTCACGTATGTGCCAGAGCCTATAAAAGGGAAACACTCCATGGAGCTCCGGGTGAAAGCCTTAGGCACAAAGATGAGCTGGTTGCAACTCAAGAATGCATTGGCTCACAGGAGGTATTACTCTAAGGAGTGCAGGCAGTGGTGATGGTACAGTGAGTGCAGGCAGTACTGAGGGTGCAGGCAGTGGAGAGGGTGTAGCATATGCAGAGGGTAAAGCGAGCGTAGGCAGTGGCGAGGGTGCAGTGAGTGCATTCAGTGGTGAGGGTGCAGCAAGTGCAGTCAGTGGTGAGGGTGCAGTGAGTGCAGGCAGTGGTGAGGGTACAACAATAGAGATTGGTAGGAATGAGGTATGGGAGACAGTTTTTGGAGGAGATGACTGATGACACCATTAAATATGCAGACTCTTCATTCTGTAGGAAGGATCGTAGACAAATAATTATTTGCAGTTTTGAAGGAGCAGGAGTTAGGGACATTGAAGGAAGGGTAAATTAAAACGTGTTGGGTCACGGTCAGAAGTAGTTGGTTGTGGTACACCAAAGAGCAAATCATTTAGGGAAAGTTTACTCAGAGGTTTTGAAAAAGAGATGCAAGATATTGGGTAAGTGGCTGAAAGCAAAGGGTTGTGAGGCAATGTTTTGTGGGATTTTCCCAAGATTAGGAAACGATATAGAAATTATGAGCAGAGCGATAGACGTCAACCGATGGCTGGAAGAATGGTGTAGGTCGGAAGGTTTTACATTTAAGAAGCAGTGGGAATCATTTCAGGGACAAAGAGAGTGTTTCCAGAATGATGGGCAGACGCTAAATCGAAAGGGGGCAGCAAGGTTTGCAGTGGGAATTAAGGAAGGAATTCAGGCTTTTTAGGTCAAGTGAGTGGGGGGGGGGGGTGGGTAGGAGAGAGGAAGCTATAAAGGAAGGAACAGATGATGTAATTGTGTATCGTAAGGCCAGGCAAGAAAATAGAATTTCAGGAAGGGAAAAGTTAAATATATTCCATACCAATGCCAAAAGTTTAGATGATATGATGGAAGAGCTTGAAGCCAAAGTAGATAGCGAGGAGTATGATATAGTTGTAGTGAGTAAGACATGGTTAAAGGAGGAGAGTAACTGGAGGACAGGATTAGAAGGCTACAGGGTGTATCGGTGTGATAGGTCCGAGAGAATAGGAGGAGGAGTAGCAATCTGGGTAAAGGACAGCATTGCATCAAGAGAAAGGAAGAAATAAATGTAAAGCATTCTGTGTGGGTAGAGATTAGAGATAGCAAAAACAGTGAGATACTGGTAGCATGCTTTTATAGGGCTCTGGGTGTGAAGAAAGAGGAGGAAGGAGGAGTACATGAAGAATTCAAAAGGGAAGAGTATTGATTGTGGGGGATTTTAACTTGCCAGGGATATGGTGGGTCCGGGAACAGGGGAAGAGCAGAGCAGATGAGGATTTCTGAAATTTACTCCAGGATTGCTTTTTAACAGACTTCTGGTAGCTTGTACATGTTGCTGTGTTTTTGAGCCTGGGGAGTAACTGCTGAAATCTATCTATCCCGGTTCTCCCGACATCTTTGTTCTTTGTTCATTTCACATTTCTTTCCAAATAAAATTTTTTCATAATTATTTTTTTCATTCCAATTCTTGTTTTTTTTTTCTTCTCTTTCATCTACTTTACTCTCTTTCTCTCTTTCGTTGTCTATCACTCTTAGGATAAGTGACTTCTTGCAGAAATGTTTCCATAAGGCTCACTTGGCTGTGCCTGGATAGATTTGAGGGTTGTGGAATAGCAGCTGAAACCCATATGCTGCCCAGGTTCCTCCTGATGACTCGTTACTTCTTCGGGTTCCTTCTTGGTCTTCCATTTAATTTTTAGATGAGCCAACTATGGGGAGTGCAGTGTGAGACCTCCTTTTAAGTAACAATCCCAATATGGTGGAGGAGGTGGAGATCAGGGAGCATTTCGGAGCAAGTGACCATAACATTGTGCGTGCAAAGATTCTGTTTAGGGTTAGAGTTCAGGATAGTAGGGTAAGGTTATAGTAGTAGATAGTAGAGCACCGGGAGAGCGGTTAGTGATGAAGGTGAGATGGCAGGCTTATTAAACAGGTATTTCACTTCACCTTTGACACAAGAACAGCCAGGAGAATTGCAATTAGCTGAAAGTATCTATCGAGGAGGTGATGAAGGGCTTTGACAGAAGATCCAGGTTGGAGTGGAGGAAGTAAAGGAACAACTAGGTAATCTCAGAGAAGATAAGGCTCGGGGACAGATAATATGGACACGAGAGTATTGATGGAGGTGGCTGTGCAGGAAAGCGAGATGTTAACGGACATTTTCAACAGGTCACTGGAGTCAGGACAGGTACCGGAGGATTGGAGAGTAGCAAATGTAATACCATAATTTAACAAAGGATCCAGAGAAGAATTGGGGAATTATAGACCTGTACTGTTAGCTTGACTTCTGTTGTGGGGAAGGTGTTGGCGATATTAATTAGGGACCAGATGAGGAACCACTTAAACAAATACAAACTAATTAAAGGTAGTCAGCATGGGTTTACCAAAGGTAGTTCCTGTTTAACAAATCATTTAGAGTTCTATGAAGCAGTGTCTGATTGGGTGGATGAGGGAAAGGTAGTGGACATAGTATATCTTGACTTTAAGAAGGCATTTGATAAGGTACCACATCGGAGGTTGTTAGCCAAAGTGAGGGCTTGTGGAGTGGCTGGTCAGGTAGCTAATTGGATTACAAACTGTCTTCGTGGTCGGAAGCAAAGAGTGGCTGTGAGTGGGGGGGATGTAAGTCTTGAGGTACCTCAGGGATCAGTACTCGGACCATTACTATTCATTATTTACATCAATGATTTGGATAATGGGGTAAAGAGTAAGCTTTCAAAATTTGCAGATGACACAAAGCTTGGAGGTGAGGTGGATAGTAGAGGGGGTGGTTATCAGATTCAGGAAAGTATTCATACTCGTATGGATTGGGCAAAGTATTGGCAGATGGAATTTAACCTGAGCAAGTGTAAGGTGTTGGGGATGGGAAAGAACAATGAAATAGAGATTACAGGATGCAAGGGGTAATTTTGGAGCATGTCACACTGGAGAAGGATCTGGGGGTGGTAATAGATACGGGAGGTAAGCAGGCAGCACAGTGCCAGGCAGCTAGAGGTAAAGCAAATGGGGTTTTAGGCTGTAAATGGAGGGGGATCATTTATAAATCAAAAGAGGTGGTGTGAACATTCTACAGGAATTTAGTGAGGCCACATTTAGAATATTGTGTGAAGTTTTGGTCACCACAGTTCCGGAAGGACAGAGACGCCATAGAGAGGGTTCAGCGCAGGGCTACTAGATTGATTCCGGGCCGAGCTCGACTCAGCTATGAGGAGCGGCTGAAGGAGACAGGGCTTTATACACAAGAAAGGAGGCGGTTACGAGGAGATATGATGAAGATGTTTAAGACAATGAAAGGTAGAGATAAAATAAGTGCAGATGAATTATTCAACAGACTAGACAGTGACAGAACCAGGGCCAAAGCCTGAGAGTAAAGAAGAAGAGAGTTAAGCCGGTAGCAAGGCAGGGGACATTTACTCAGAGAGCAGTTAATGCATGGAATGGTCTCCCTGGAAAAGTAGTGGCAGCAGAAACAGTAGATAAGTTTAAATTAGAATTAGATGGGTACCTGGAAGTTATGGAGATGGAGGGGTATAGGGATATTGATAAGACTTTTAGGTAATTTGAGTATTGATCAGGGATTGTGTGCATGTGTATGGAGTGTTCTTGGTAGGGGTCGTTAGTCGGGTGGTAGGAAGGGGGAATCGCCACCGGAAGAGGGACAAATTTTCATCCAACTTTTCTAGACCAGTTTTTTGTGTAGATTATGAATATGAAAGGTGATCAGCCAGGTTCGGGGGCTTTTCCGAGATATTGTGGGTCAAACGTCAACCGGGATCAAATTTAGCCAATTATGAGTTTTTACTCTAAAACTAATTCTGAAAGCTAAAATACTCTGTATGTATGGCTCGTTTATACTTTCAAGTGTCTAATCTTTATCAAAACAGAAAATCAAATCATTTTAGGGCTGACCTTAACTCAAAGTTCAAAGGTCAACAAATAACAACTCGTGAAAAAACAGGTAAAATGCCTAAAACTGGTCTATGTTGCTGAAAATTGTGTTCAATGTTTCATCTAAGCTAAAATAGAGGAACGGGCACCTCTGCCTATTTTCCCACCCATGTGTCCTTGTGGGGTCCCCCAGGGACACCTCCTTGCCCCCAGAATGTTTTCAAAAATATTGATTTTTTTTTTCATTGCAAACAATTTCAAACTGGTAAAACAGCCTGAAGTCTGTGTAAAAAAAAAAAACGCTAAAACTGAAAAGAATAAATTGATGAAAATGACAATGAGTAATTTCCATCTTTTGCAGCCAGTGGCCTATCTCGTATGAAACTAATGAAGCTGAAGCTTTAGGGTCCCCAATCCCGGAGGGGCCCCTGAAGCAACTTTTTACTATCATCGGCTGTTACTATGCTGATGTTGTACAGGCTTAAAGCCTAATATCTTATTATACTTTTCCATAATATGCCGCCAATTTTCTCTCATCTTTCCACTACAACGTGTTTTTTTTTTGTTATTAAATTACAAGGCGCTGCAGTAATTTATCGGAAAGTTATGTAACTTTAAAGATATTGTTACTAATATATATTTTTCTTTTGTCACCCCCGGAACGAAATTCCTTTTTTGCACGGTTCAGCTGAAACTGTAATGTGAGACATTGCGACATTTATTTTGAAGTGAAGATCGGCGCCAGCTGAAATTTCGGTAAGTAAAGTTTTTTTTTTTCTTGCAAATTATCCCATAAATGTACAATTCAGTTGCATATTTTCATTACCTCGATGGTATTTTTTATTGTCTGTCACCCCGGAACGGAATTGATGCGGTTAGCGTTCAATAAATTTCATTTTCGTAACGTTTGAATTGAATGTCGTTTGAGCTCACATGCATCATGTTAAAACGGCACACAGCATAACTATCAGAGCCGACCAGTGTTGCCACTAAAATTTTTCCAAAATCCATATACTTTTGGTCCAAAATCCATAAATGTTCCCCAAAATCCACATATTGCATATTTTAACTAGATCAGTACATATTTTACCAGTTTAATGCACTTTTCTGTTCCTAAGAAGCGCTTATTTGCTCTGACCTTTAATTATGGTTGAAATTCGTCCGATTTCTAATTTTTCTTTTGTGAATTGCTGATGTCTTCAAAATTTCGCATCCTTTTTGCGCATCTTGTCCGTCCACAACAGTGACAAGATGATTGACATCGCGGAAGGACTCCAATTCCTCAAAAACTCCCATTTCCATGTAAAAATCCATTGATCAGTGGAAAATCCATAAAAATTCCCATTTTTTCTAAAAAAAATCCTTAAATCGCTATGCTGATCCAAAATCCATAAATTTGTGGTAAAATCCACAGGAATGGTAGCACTGGAGCCGACAGCCTTCTAATTGAACATAAGCAAAAATGTTTTTCTTTCTTTTCAGGATGAAACCAGTGAAATGATCCAATATGACTGAAAATAGGAAGAGGAGCTGTATTGTCCATTACGATCACCTGAACTGTGGCAAATTGACTGGTCTGAGAAATGAAACGTTTCAACGCTTATACCAGGCAAAGGATGCCAGAAATGAACTAGGTGGTGACAATGCACATACGCTTCAGGCTGAAGCCATACCGGATGTTCTGGACCCCAGAATTAATTGTGTCCACATGAACTGTTACAAAAAATTCACAAAGGGGTTTTTTAATTAGAAATGCAAAACGTAAAAGGGAGGCAAAATCGGATGAAAGACTAATTGCGAGGAAAAATAGAAATGTAGGATCGAGTGATCGCAGGGGTATGTTCCCTAAGAAATGTATGAATCCAAACTGTAATACAGCGAAACCCATAAAAGTTGACGGGAAAAAACAGCAAATATCAGTAATCCAGACGAAATCAGCATGTGAGAGAATCATGCCAGCTGCAAGCCTGAAAAATGATTATGGGATGACGTTGGCAATAGAGGGCCAAGATCTCATCTCAAAGGAATTTATGATGCATAGAAAGTGTTACAAAGATTATATACGGATATGCTCAAAACCATCCACTGCCACCTCACAAGGTAATTATCAACACCAGTGTCAAACAAACTCCAATGAACTATATTCATTCGTTCAAAATCATGTAATTGGCTGTAAACGGTCGGCATCTATGAAGCTCTTGACAGAAATATATGGACTCGATGGCGAGGATACTAGGTTACGAGCCAAAGTGAAGAAAAAAACTAGAGGACCACTTTTCTGGAGAATTGTTTTTTGTCAGTGTGTCTTATCATCACCCACTCATGGTTATCAGTCAGAAAGCACTATCGAATAGTACCCTATCTGTGTATGTGAAAGAAAGCAATGATTTTATTCTTGCAGAGGCAGCAAATATACTGCAGACAGCCATACTAGAAATGATAGAAAGTGCTGAAGATCTACCGTGGCTTCCAACTAGCGATTCATTAGGAGCACAAAATCGCAGATCCCGCATATGTTTGATAAACTTTCTCACGAAACTGATACATTTGCAATCCTAACATCACACAGCTCGTGATGAATCGCGAAAGCTTGCCAAATCGTTTTCACAAGATTTGATCTATGCCTATTCCAATGGAAAGTTTCTGACACAGAAACGTACATTGCTAGGAATGGGACTACACAACATGACTGGACAGAAAACTGCAGTCTCTGTTCTTGGACGATTGGGACATTCAATCAGTTATAACCAAGTTCGTCTGATTGAAATGGCACTGAATGAAATGGTACAAAACGTACCCATAACGTATTTGACGTGTGCCAGCGTTTTAGACAAATTTTTCATAAATCGGCATACGCAGGCTATATCGTCAAGGTGTGACAGCAGCTTTAGCAACGGTACCTCTACCTCTTGCGACAGCAGATGGCAGTCGTCGGACAACACCAAAAAGTAAGATGATGGAAGCTGCACTCACATCACTGAATTTACCGAACACAGCCTATGATGTCCCAGAAAATGCAGTTTACGTGATTGACATTATTGCGTATTTACCGTCGTTGGTGAATGTACCAGATACATTTCAGTTGTTAGCCAGAAGAATTATGGCTGACATGCCCACACGTTACAAAGTGGTATATTTCGCGTGTGACACATACAATGCACATTCCATAAAACAGGCTGAACAAACTGCAAGAGGGCAGTCAGATGAATACATTCTGCGCACACCTGATATCAGAATTCCGGCTGCATTTGGACAGTTTATGTGCAATGGAGGGAACAAAGAGAGAATGATGGAGCTGATTGAACAGGTTCTCTGTGAAGAGGAAAGTCTCATTGGAGACCGAGTTGTGTACTATTCAACGGGGAATCTCTGCATTAACATAACGTCACACTGCTCAGAGGAAATACCAGCCCTGGCTACTGACCACATAGAGGCTACATAGAGGCTACATACAAGGATCTGCTACATCACCCAACATGCACTAGATGAAAACTCTGGTGGTCCCACGGTCTGTGTAGTGCGTTCAAGTTCTGGAGATACAGACATTCCAATCATTTTACTGGCCAACGAACGTGAAAATTTAAAGATCATCATAGATCACGGGAGTGGCAAAGATCGGCGATTCCTTGATCTCAGTCAATGTCAACTCACTGAACTCCAGAAACGTGCATTGCTTGGTATCCATGCCTTTTTGGGAAATGACTACATTTCTTCATTTTTCCGAAAAGGGAAGAAAACTTGGTGGACACTGATAAAAGATGATGAAAATATGCAGAAAGTATTCGCAGAACTGGGTAACGAGCAACAACTTTCCAGCGTAGTGTTTGATGGACTTCAAATATGTACTTGTGCAATCTACAATCAAAGGAGATGCAAACGTATTAATGAAGCCAGATCTACTATTTTCTGGAATCGATTTTGTGACGGCAAGATAGCTGATCTGTGTGCATTTACCCCCATGTGAGTCAACACTGGCATTACATTCATCTCGAAGTAACTATGTAGCCAGGATGTGGCGTCTGGCTCACAGACCCCAGCAATTCTTGGACACTCCAGTAAACCATGGGTGGACTGAAGATTTATCAATCCATTGGGTTGATATACCATATCCTGTGGATGTTGTGGAACTTCTGTGTAATATTTCTGATGAAGATAGTGAAGACGAGTTATTAGACTACAGTGAAGACAGTGATTGTGATGAAATGCCCGACTAACATCTATATTTGGTGATTGTATCCAGTGACGTAGGTATACTACTTCCACTGTCTTTAGCTAGATTTCTTAAATGTAATAACTGTTGATTCATCTGACTGTACCTGATTGAAACATGTTTTAGGGGTATTACATACTAAAGCATCTTAATGTTTCATCCAGAATCTATGAGGAGCAGGGACAGTTCAGACAAAAGGGCATTTATGCATTAACAAAAAGATTTTCAGATATTTTAAAAATGTGTGATATATATATTTTTAAGGCAATGTCTGAATAAAAATCAATAGACAATGCATGAATTTTTATTACTATAGTGGTTAGAAACTACATTTGTTAATGAAATTTAAATAGAAAAAAACCAAATTAAAAAAAAAAACTTTTGGGGGCAAGTGTGGCACGCTACAACGGTGGGGCAAAAAGAACGGACGAAGGATGGCCCGCACCTCTAGTTTAGCATAGATGAAACATTAGATGATTACTATTTTGAGCAACCAAGTTATCTCGGTGTCAGCATCGTATCAGTTTTTGCATCGGTTGTTATTTGTTGACCTTTGACCTTTGAGTTAAGGTCACCCATAAAAAGATG
Source organism: Eptatretus burgeri (assembly GCF_056783735.1). Taxonomy (NCBI): domain Eukaryota; kingdom Metazoa; phylum Chordata; class Myxini; order Myxiniformes; family Myxinidae; genus Eptatretus; species Eptatretus burgeri. The sequence continues at coordinate 109,422,045 of NC_140961.1, read as the reverse complement.
TGAGTTGTGTTTTTTTAATAAAGATTAGACACTTGAAAGCATAATCGACTCATAAAAATACTGCATTTTAGCTTTCAGAATCAGTTTTATTGTAAAAACTCATAATTGGCTAAATTTGACCCCGGTTGATATTTGACCCGCAATATCTCGGAAACGCCCCCGAACCTGGCTGATCACCTTTCATATTCGTCATCTACACAAAAAAACTGATCTAGAAAAGTTGGATGAAAATTTGTCTCTCTTGCCGTGGTGATTCCGCCCCTCCCACCACCGGTCTACTTGTCAAGGGGTGTTGTGTGGTTGATGTGTGTTTTTAACCAAGCCCAAGCCTCCTTAGTGGGGTAAATTGGTGAAATGATCTTGCAAAAGTGGATACCAACATGCCATTTGGCACAAAGGGAGTTTTTTTACATATAGATTAATATTTGAACGAGACCCAAACTGGCCGAATTCAGATTTGGGTGTAATTAAGCAAAATCCAAGATGGCCGCCAAACGCTAATTAATCAGTATGAAAAAACAACTATTTCCATCAAATTATGTTAGATATTACTTGCATATGCATTAATATCACCATATTTCATACATGATTCAAATAAATTGAGTTTACATCTAAAAAAAAACATTTAAATAATTAATAATGGTATTTTAATTCGTTTAATTCCCATTATTTTGATTAAACAACATTTATATTGAAGTATTTACAGATGTTAAATCTTTTACTCAGTCTACCTTTTGTCTGTGTTTATATACCCCAGAGAGGCATCATAGAAGGTAAGCAAGACAATGTAAATATTCCAAATTATTAATTTCAAGGGCTCATATGTAGCTTATTGACACACAGATGCAGGAGAAATTCTATCCAGCAATGCTATGTTCCTTCAATCCTGAGAGCACTCTCCATCACAAGCACACAGATTTGTGCATGGGAAGGAAGCTTTAATACACTTGCATCTCCCACTGCATCATTTTTGGCAGTTACAGTGAAGGAGTGAACAGAGGCTTCGGACAGATTTGTCCAGTGGGGTACCATTCCTTGGTCAGTCTTCTTCCAGCCCCACTGACATGCATCCTGATCAGACACTGCCCCCAAATGTGTCCTGCTTGCAAAGCTGCCCTTTTGCAGTGTTCTTCTAATGCTGCTTTTGTGGGAGGGATATTTTCGAATTGCCAACTCCTCTTGGTGAAAAGCATTTGTCGGCATTGATTGATGTCAGTACATGAACTTGTCCTGTCATACAAGAGGACTGTGTACCTCTCCAGATGTGCCATTTGACTCTCTGTTATTTCAGAAGGATTCATGGAGAGACTGACAAATGTGTCAGTGATTTCAGGGAATGCCTTCCACACCTTCCAGGAAGATTTCTTGCCATGCCCTGCAAATGCTGAAACTGTATCACAGCTGGTATAGGCATGCCAGTAAGGCAGAGCTGAACACATCTGTGGTCCCAAACTTCTGGCATACTGATGGATAGGGATGTAGTATTTATTTCTGCCCACTCCAAATGTTATCCATAATTCTTCAACACTACTTTGATGAAAAGCCAAAATGGCTATGATAACAACATCAGAATTGTTTGATTTTTTTCCGTCAAGCAATAAATTCAATGGTTTTCACATATATAACACATTAGTTTCACAAATTTCCATTGAAATACTCGGGTATTTCCGTCAATTGTCGCCATTTCCGTCTAGGTTACGCACTGCCATCTACCAGACGGCCGTCATTGGCTTTTTTGAGGCATGTGGGGGGGGGGGGGGGACACCGGAGACGTGGTAGACACCAAGGACATTTCAAACTCGGTGCAATTGTATGCAGCGCACGCGCTGTAAAAATGCTATATGTCGGAACCTATGATTTACTGCCTTTCTACAATACTAAAATTATACATTGAATAGCTATAAAAGTAAATCAAGCCAAAATCATACCTTATTTTTTTCTTTATAAGTCCTCTCCGAGAGCACCATGAGGTTTTTGAGCTAGTGGGATTTCCCCGGGAATTCCCGGGATTCCCAGGGGCATCCCTCGGGAATTCCCTTCCAGGAGGCTCCCAATGATGCTATTGTTTTAGTAACTTCTTCTAACTTTATAAGTTAATTATCTTAGCTTATTTTTCTGTTGTAGAACTCATACAATTCAAGTATAGAATAGAAAAACACATGTTTAAGGTAACTTTTTCATAAATCAATGGTTTTCCTCTTGTATTATGAGAAAAAAACAAAAATTCGTTACTTTTTTTTCCCTTTTATTGGGCAGTTTAATTAAATATACAACATTACAATTCATATTTTATGATTTGTTTTGTATAATTTAACTGTTTTGATTAATATTTTTTGTAAATATAATTGATATTGAAATTTTTTACACTGTCACTTTATGTATATGTATGTATGTATATATATATATATATGTATGTGTATGTGTGTGTATATATATATATATATATATATATATATATATATATATATATATATATGTATATATATGTATATATGTATATATATATATGTATATATGTATATATATGTATATATATATATATGTATATATGTATATATATGTATATGTATATGTATATATGTATATATATGTATATATATGTATATATATGTATATATATGTATATATATGTATATATATGTATATATATATATATATATATATATATATATATATATATATATATATATATATATATATATATATATATATATATGTATATATATATATATATATATGTATATATGTGTATATATATATATATATATATATATGTGTATATATATATATATATATGTATATATGTGTATATATATATATGTGTATATATATATATATATATATATATATATATATATATATATATATATATATATATAGTGATTGGCAG
>NC_140961.1:109401655-109414155 GCF_056783735.1 Eptatretus burgeri | reverse complement strand
TCCGAGGTTTATCAGCCTGGTACCAGATTTTCACCTGATGATTTGATCTGATATGATGGACCTCGAATGAGTCAATTTAGCGGTAGCTTTTCGAAATCCCGGAGACCTTTTTCGAACATCTGGGATTTGGCAGAAAGCAGATCGTCAGCGTTGTCCACTCCATACAAATGGCACAGGAACTTTTCAGCCTCGTCAGTGGATCCATCACGCCCAATATTCGCCAGTAGCTCCGGCTGTTCCACGTACACTTTCCAGCAGCTCCGTTTCCCGTATCCGTAGAACGAAGACGTCACATCACATCCGGTAAAGGCATCAAATCCGAGCAGATTGTTCCTGACAGGACGCGATAGCTTTTGTACAATTGGTGCAATTTGGTAGTAGACACGTTTTTTGCTAGTCCCACTTTTCATCCACAGATCAACGTTTGCATCACTGAAGAAATGGATGAGGAGTAATAATACATCTGTATCCTTGCTCTCCACGACCACTCTCTTGTATTTCTCCCTGACAGTATGTGCTGCATGTGCGACCATGCGTGTATCGGCCTCTTCATGGTTCGCGGCCAAATCAGTAATTTGGCCACGTGTAGTTGACTTCGCCATCTCCGGTTCAGCGAAACCTCCCCCTACAATCAGCTCGCAAGACTGTGGGTAATTCCGATCGGTCGAAATGAGGTACTCAGCGACAAATTTCGCGAGGTCAGCTTTGTTCTGGTCCAGGGCTATGAATCTGTCCCATACCTCTGGCAGTGGTACATCTCCTCGATCAATGATTTTTTGGGTTGGTCGCTTTTTCTGCCCACGCTGTGATGTAGTTGCCGATTTTATTGACCCTGTTCCGATGTACCGATCGAAGACGATGTCGATGCGAGTGAATGACTGGTGAAATAGCTTTGCAATCCTCTCGTGATATGTACGACCAAGGTCAGCAAACGTGCGACAATGAGACGGCTTCCCCATCGCTTGGATCATGGCGTGACCATCGATTATGAGAGCTGACTGCTCCTGCAGGGATGGAATATTCGCTGGTGTTTCGATATCCACGTCGTTTGTCAGGATATGAAGCATATTGGATTCGCTATATATGAGATTTCCCTTATTGTCGGGTTTTCCGGCTGTGTGTGTGTGTGTGTGTGTGTGTGTGTGTGTGTGTGTGTGTGTGTGTGTGTGTGTGTGTGTGTGTGTGTGTGTGTGTGTGTGTGCGTGCGTGCGTGCGTGCGTGCGTGCGTGCGTGCGTGCGTGCGTGCGTGCGTGCGTGCGTGCGTGCGTGCGTGCGTGCGTGCGTGCGTGCGCGCTCGCTCGCAACGCAAGGCTCCACAGCACGAACCAATTTCGATGAAACTTTGCCAAGAGGTGGAATATATACTGGGAATGTGCGCGTTTGAATTTCGTTGCTGTGCAGCGGCCGAAAAACCGCGTACAGTATTTTCAATACTTGTCCTTCAGTTTTGAATGTAGAGAAACGAGACTTCGGAATTAAACACTTCGAGATATTTAGAAAATTTTACTCGAGCCGATTTTTGATTGATGTTTTATTTTTCAAATGGTAGTCCTTCAAAATCGGGTGTCTATTTACCGTCATTTAAGGTGTGTATACAGTGTTTGTAAGGAACTACACCGTCGTTCCACCTTTGATCTCTCCTCGATCCAAACGTTATTGACCAAAGTGAAAAGGATCCAAAATAAATGGAATCACCGGCATTTCTGTCTTTGTGGATTTCTAATAATATGTTTATTTATTTACCGAAAACGATTCCACGATCCACACACCACCTTAAATTATTTATTTATTTACCGAAAACAATTCCACGACCCAAACACCGCCTCCAATTATTTATTTATTTATTTACCGAAAACAATTCCACGACCCACACACCACCTTATTTATTTATTTACCGTAAACCATTCCACGACCCACACACCACCTTTATTTATTTATTTATTTATTTACCGAAAACGATTCCACGATCCACACACCACCTCCAATTATTTATTTATTTACCGAAAACGATTCCCCACCCACACACCACCTCCAATTATTTATTTATTTACCGAAAACGATTCCACGACCCACACTCCGCCCCCAATTATTTATTTATTTACCGAAAACGATTCCACGACCCACACACCACCTCCAATTATTTATTTATTGCCTGAAAACGATTCCCCACCCACACACCACCTCCAATTATTTATTATTTAAAGTGGGAGTCGTGTAGGAATGTGGGCGTGGCTTATGGAAAGTGGGCGTGGCTTATGAAAAATATTGTGTGGCTCAGGAGGTGTGGTCAAACAAGAGCATTGAGAGAAGTTTATCGGGTTTTGTGTGTGCGTGCGTGCGTGCGTGCGTGCGTGCGTGCGTGCGCGCGCGCGCAACGCGAGGCTCCACAGCACAAACCAGCAAACTGATTATTTTTCAAATGGTAGTCGTTCAAAAATAGGGTGTCTATTTACCGTCATTTTTTTATGAGGAGTGCCAGTTGGCAAAATACTCAATCGGGAAAATCTTGCCAGGCAGAGGAACAATTTTATGTGAACCAATACGTCTTGGCAATGAATCTTCGTCGGTGGATCGGTCAGAATGAAAAGCATCGTATCCTAGCGAATCCCTCGTTGCCTACTGGCTTGTCACCCTTGTTTGTCTGATTCATCTGTCCGTTTCTCTTGACTAGTGACGATGGAAGCGACGAAAGTTCGTGCTGAAGAATCCTGGACATATCGACACATCGTCCAGCTCTGGTTGCATTGAACAACCTCTGGATGAGTTTTGCGTCTGCCTTGATGAATTTCTTCTCGGCTGTTGACGTCAGAGCTGTGCTTTTGTAGAGATGAGCGAAGGATTTGGAATTGATCCTCGACAGCGTATCGAAGAAACCCGTCTCTCGAGTTACCAGCCTCTCATCCACAAAACTTTGTAACCTTCGAAGACCTCGCTCATAGGCTGACAACAGGAAAGTTTGTATTCCCATCGTGGCGAGATCGTTTGTTGTCAAAGATACAAGTGTAGGTTCCTGCGATTCCTCCACCAGGTCTGGTGATTGTGCCGGTGGGAGTGTATCTGCTGCTTGGAAAATACGGAATCGCTCAAACTGGTCCATCAGATTTTGAACATTGCCTTCATCATACCTTAGACGTCCAGGCATAGCCTCCTTTCTCGTAGATATCACCTCCTCTATGATCTTGTCATCGATCAGTTTTAGGAGCCGTTTGGTATCTAGGGCAATTTCGGAGCGCTCACACCACGTCAAGCAGAATCGATCCCTTGCAGTATCATTCCTGGTGATTCCGATTATGCCATTCAATATCTTACACATGCGGTTGATCCATTCTGTAGCTTGATCGACTGGCACAGAGCTGAACGGACATTTGCTGCGTTGTACCACAAAGTTCCCGGCGAGAAATGCACTGTATACATCAGGCGCTGTATTCTCCAACATTTTCATGTCGGAGAGATACACCGGTCCCCATCTTGCATAATTTGTGTGGTCATACGCACATAGCCACGGTAACATCTGTGCGAACGATTTTAGGTGCGCCTGCCAATCTCCCTCTCTATTCGCACGGATGAATTCCAAAAGTGTGCTGACCATTTTGATGTAATTCATCCAGAATTCAAAATTGGGATCAGTCGCGTGACATCAGTCAAATTCGTCAATACGTCTGATCTTTTGATGGTTTGTCTCAAAGCACAGATGGCATGACTCAGTGCATCGGATTTGCAGAGACGACCATCTGCACTGCGACATTTGTTCCTAACTTCCTCAGCGCATGTCTTGATAGCCTCGATCGAAGCGATTGTTGCGATATCATGACTTTGCTCAAGCCACTCCATGAATTTGGTCCATCGGATGCGACACAATGCTTCGTACGTACAAATATGTCCATATACTCCTCGGTAGTATGCTTTTCCACCAAGTATGCTTGGTATCTGAGTTCGTACGGGTCCTTAAAACCCATAAAAGTCCAACATTTCTGAGTTGTACAATTTAAGTACTTAAATGTCCTTAAATTTCAGGAAAATGTTCAAAAGTCAATAAAAATCAGATTTTCCTGTTATTTGGTGAAGGGTGTTTCATTTTCCTCGCACTAGTATTCTAAACAAGGACAAATGTGTCCAAGAGCCACGTCCTAAAGGTTTTGTCTTCACCAAAGAAGAAGAGGAAGAAGAATAAAAAAACAAACAAACAAAAAAACAACAACTTCCAATATTTCGTCACGTGCCTTGATTAAGCCAATAGCGAGACCCGTCATAGTGTATTTACGAAATAAATTGTGTATTTACGAAATTACAATACATTAAATGGAATAATCTTTAAATAGTAACGTGAACTTTTCAAAACTTTAAAGCAAATGTCCGAATATATTTAAAAGTTCATGATAGACGCTCTCAAAAGGCACCCTCAATGCGAGGATGTGTACAGGTGTTTAGTATTTAAGGAGATCCGGATCCTGTATATAAAAGAGCAGAGTCCTAAAGGTTTTGCCTTCAAAAGAAGAACAAGAAGAAGAACAATAAGAAGAACAAGAACGCCGAGCTCTCTTTGAGCTACACGAGACGTGGCTAAAAATGATATTTTATTGGAATTTCTATTTACCCTCAATTTACCTCTGGAATTTCTAGGATGTGGTCCTTAAAAAGAGGTTATTTTAGCCTTTAAAAGTCCTTAAGTCCTTAAAAAAGACATCTCAAAATAAGTGGGAACCCTGGCGTATCGTATTAGGAGCGAATAATCCCGCCTCGTTCCAGATATCCTCCAGCCCTGTGTTCTCATAATGCTGTCCAATAGCTTTGAGGTAATTGAAGAGAATGTGGAGGTGACCAAGGAGGCATATAACATTGCTGTATTTGGCGGGATCGTTCCATACGAGTTCTTTCATCCGACTGTGGAGAGGTTGGTCAGCAAAAATGACCGTGTGTGTCTGTCCCACCTTTTCACTGATATTCATGAACTTGGTCATCACAGTTGTCATTGTGTCATCATGGTCTGCCGGTGCCTTCAGAATTGGGAGCATACCTCCATTGGTGACAGGTGGGGTCCCGATCGTCGCCAGACTGTTAAATGTCACCCATGGTGACACAGATTGTGACTCACCACCATGTAATATTCTTGATGATGTCCATGCCAAGTCGTTGGACTTGCTTATTTGCATTGCCAGACTCTTGGAACCACGACTCTACGTTGATGGCGGCACCATCAGGAAAAGTGGTGGACGGACGAATACCAGAACGAGGTTTAGCGTATTCTAATGTGTGCATCTTGCCGATTCGTTCCTGGCTGAGAGCTTTAGTACGACCGATATGCCGAGGTTCATCTCTGTGATAAACAGTTCCGTCATCTCGCTGCCACACTGCCATCTGTGTATAATGTGTAGTGTTGTTGCCGTCAATTGTTTCCTCAAGTATGTCAATATTGTCACATGAACTGAGGACCAGCCCTGAGGTCTCGAATGGGTGGATTACTTCGGGGATAAAGACTCCGTCGTTTGCGTCGGCCCTGTCGAGAATATCATTTGTGATGGACGTGTCAATGCGCTGGATTGTGTCGATGCTGATACAGTGACCACTTGCATGCAATAGATCCACCAAGGCCTCGGATCGCGTCATTTGATGTACTGTAATCCCTAATCCAATGTGTTTGGGTGTCAGCTTGCGCCCCTGGGAAAGGCGAAAGATGATGTCCTGTGCGATATCACAGACTAAGCGGTCGAGCTCTGCACATGTATCAGCAGCTTTAGTATTATCCTCGATCGCATCGGCGAAAGGACTCCGAGAAATATGTGCAACGATTGGGGGATGATTAACATGGTCTTGGTCGATTCCTCGCCATCCTAATTCGTGACCAGGGCGGCTATTGAGATCGTTGCGCAATTGGAGAGCAGAATGTACTATTTCCTGCAGTGGATTGCTGGCCATCATCGAAAAGTCATTGCCATCATCAGAATCTTCCGAGTCTTCATCCCTGTGCATTCCTGACAGAGATGTTGAAATGACACATTCATTCCTTTCACTGGGATACAAGAGCAACGAGGCTGTACGATTGAGGGGTCTAATGAAGCCAGCTCTACTCCTGAGTCTCTTAGACGTCAGTGAAGGTTTTCCTTCGTGACAAATAGCTCCGAGGTATTTTTCAGAAACTCTATTTGGTTGCGCTTGGTATGGGGCAAATTCTCAACAGCAGAGATATGTCTACCTTTTGGCACCCCATACCAGTTTTTAACATGAAATGCCTGCGGGGTGTCACCATAGGTTAGGTTGGCCGGCCGTCGAAACAATATTGTTTCAAATGATCAAAATTTCATTATGCTTCGAATTTGCAGTCTTGGTGTCATTTATGTTGGGAGAGGCCAAGGCATCTATCTATAATTCCAGCTGTGTGTGTGTGTGTGTGTCTGTATCTGTGTCTGTGTCTGTGACAGCTGTTTCTCGACAACCACTGGTCCGATCTAATTGAAACTTGCCAGTTATATTGCTGGGACCTGAGGATGTGCCTTTTCAAGGATTGATATTAATCGGACAAGTGCTTCCCAAGTTATGGCCATTTATTTACCAAACCAATGACGAGACGCGTTGCGTGGGCGTGACCGATGGGGAAGGGAAGCTCAGCCGCGTTACCCATTACGGGTTACAACGTACGGGCTTCCGGATAATGATGACTTCGTGTATTCTAATAATTTCTTATGCGCATTTATAGATAAACACAATGCCCCAAGTTATGATCGTTTTCATATTAGACGGTGCATAAATTTCGGTAACATCAGAGTGCTGGTATGCTCCGAACCAGGAAGTAAATTTTTTTTCTCTTCTCTTTTTGTTTTTCCTTGCCACGACATTGTGAAAAGGTAAAATACGTTAGCGCTAATTGAATAATTGGGTATTAAAACTAAATTGCGAATAATCGTAACTGCGAATAATATGCGAACTTCCGGGCCACGCACGTACGGGCACGCGAGAGCGAAGAAACGGCCTGTGTGGTTGCTGTTTGTTGCTCGTGGTTTGAATATTTATTTATGTTTTTTTTATTTTTTTAAATTTTTTTTTTTTACGGGCACGTACTAGTCTTAACAATGGCAGCAATGTATGACAGATTTGGGAGAGCAGTGATCATCGCAGAACCTTGCTTGGGTACATTCATGATGGTAGATCTGAGAACCATTGTGGACTTGCACGCTCATGGATTGAGGCTCATTTTCGTGTTTCTTCGGGAACGTACGAAGCCAATATGTCACCAAATAGATTCCAACATCCAAATATCATGAAAAATACGTCGGTAAATAATGGTTCGGGTCGAGTAACAGTCTGTCTTGTAAACGTGATTATTAAGTAACTTGTGTGAACTAACAGGATAGCCGTCACACACAAACCTCATCGTGTAAGGGACGTATAGCCCTTGTCAATGACAAACAAATGAATGGAACAACACTGGATGAAGACATTGTAGAGCAGAGGATTAATCATCTCTAATTTGGACATGATTTACATTCAATATAAACTTGTGATTAAATTGCATGTAAGAGGGGCGTTCCATGTCAAGTGTACACATTTTTCTGCGAAATTTTGACACATCTTCTCAGATTGCACTTTTTTTTTGTGTTTGTATCCACAGTAAACATTGTGTCAATTTTCAGACCTGGGGACCCATCGGTGCCCATTTTAGCCCCCCCCCCCCAAATGTGGGTGCTCCCGGTTGACCCACAATCTTCCAGTGGCCATATCACAGGTTGTAATAGTCCGATTTGGATGATCTTGGTATCAAAATTCTCGTAAAAGCGAGATCTTTCGAATCTCGTAAAGTAAAATCACTCCGAAACAGTAATTCAAAAAGTTGTAGTTTGGGGTGCCCTTTGACCTTGGGCCCCCGCCCCCCAGCCAAACTGATCCCGATTTTTATTTTTGTTTATTTATTTATTTTTTTCCCGTGTGAGAATACCCCTTCATATACTCCAACACTTCAGCATAAATTAAAATGGGATCTCAATGGGTTCAAGTGTGATGGTGGTTTTATTGTTCGGGGTCCACATATCACTAATTCTTGATTTGACATTGGGCGACGTTTGCCGTCATCATTCCAATGACGTCACCTGCTGGCAGGCGACTTTATGTCTGAAATTGACAATCATCATCTCTGGACTGTTTTTTATATATATATATATATATATATATATATATATATATATATATATATATATATATATATATATATATACATACACACACACACACATCATCACTTGCGAAAAATTATTCTGCCTATTGTCTATTGATTTTTAAGTGTACATTTTTTGTATAACCATCATCGAATTAAGTTATAAATGGGCCAATCTCAGTTTTTTGCAGTAAGCATGGTGACTGATCGAAAGGAGTTCCGAAAATACTCTTGCGATCCGTTCAGCTGCCATAAAACGAAACAACGAAAAGATCTTCACAATGTGTCAAATGATATGTTGATGAAATTTTCTTCAAAAGGTGAAAAAAGATGACAGACTTTGTCCTTCGTGCAGAAAAAAACTTTTTCAGTTGTCACCAGAGCATATTGAAGAATCATCTTCGACCAGTTAGAAATTATCATCAGAAGGTACTATCAAAGGCATTGCAGAATCTATTTCGACAGATGAGGACAAGGAGGTTTTTGAGCGAGAAGCAGAAGTTGACCTATTAAACCAGTCGTTATCGATGATAGGCGAAAGCCCTTTCGACAAACGAAAGGCGGAAAGGAACCCAAGGTACGTTCCTGGAAAGCGAAGTAAAGTGGAAGATTCTGTGCGAAAGAAATTAGAACAAGTGGTGCCAGGCACAACAAATCCCGCCCATTTAAGGCATAAAGTTATTTTGGGGATCAAATTTAAATTTGATACATCTTTAACCTGAATGTTGATCATAAGGAATATTTTAGTCTTAGTTTGAAGTCAATTAAACCATTTTTGACGAAGTTATGACCGTAAAATTATTTTGACCTTTCAAGGCCACGTAAGGTCAATGGTCATGGTGTCAAATGAAACCCAACAAAGGACTTGATATATGTCTTCCATAGTAAACACGCATATTCCTAACCTTTTTTGACTTAAAATGGAAAATATGTGATTTTGACCGATGACCATGACCCCCAAAACTTCGGACCCTACCGATCTTCACAAATATGCATTTTTCACTATAGGAATGGGTAGGATTATAAGTGACAAATAGAATAAGGTTCACTATAAGCTTAGTTTGATGTAAATCAGATCATTTTTGACGAAGTTTTGAGCGAAAAACGATTTTGATCTTTTCATGACCTTGACCTTGACCTTTGATCCAATTGGACCCAAAAGTTAATGGGGTCGTCCAAGGTTCATTGCCCACCTGCGGATTAAATTTGATCGTGTTTGCTAAAGCTGTTTTGCCGTAAAGTTGCTAACAGACAGACAGACGAACAAACAAACCGGACGATTACAATATCCCGCTCCCTCCCTCGGGGGGGGGGGGGGGGATAACTAGTTGCTGGACCAATCACTGCAGAGAAAACACAAAATACAGCGTCAAAATGTGATGAAAACTGCATGCCAGAGGTGATCAAAAGCCTGAAAAAAAATACGTTGTTTCGAGCCGTTCAAAGCGAATACGTATACTGACAATATTTGCTGGGAATATGAGCATCAGAGGGAATGATGAGTGAATTCAGTTGCTCCCAAAGAATGGCTGTGCAAGCCAAAAATTTAGAGAAAGAAAATGGTATGCTATCGTCTCCAAATCCCAAACAGGGTAAAATATTGCCTGACGAAGTGAAATCCGCCGTTACCGAAGTGATGAACTCAGCCGAATAATGCCGGGGAAAAAGGACTGTGTGGTGGTCAGGAATGAACATGGAAAAGACAAAATTCAAAAGCGCCTGGTACTAAACAATCTCAAGGAACTGTTTCAGAAATTCAAAGAGAAGAACCCTGGCTTGAAAGTTGGATTCGCGAAGTTCGCCATGCTCCGTCCCTCGAAGTGTGTCCTGTCCGGTTCAGGCAGTACGCACAGTGCATGTGTATGTACGATACATAAAAATGTGAAACTCAAGATGTTTGGTTCCAAAATTCCACAGATAGCTGAACTTCCTGGCTATCATCATGTGATAGCATGCATGGTTTGTAACCCAGCACAACTGGCATGTTATTTCAGAACTTGTGAAAGTTGCCCATCAATTGAAGACTTCAAAACCGAGCTACTGAGTGCTTATGAACTAGAGGATATTGATGAAATTCAGTTTAAACGGTGGACATCCACCGACAGATCCGAACTGAGCTCCATGGTCCTGCCTTTGGAAGAATTCATTAATCAATTCTGTGAACGCATGGTGAAATTAGTGAGACAATTTCATTGCCAAGGCCCAATCTCAGTTTCTGAAAAATAAGAAAGACAAAATCGGTGAAGGAGAATTTGTCATAATTGGAGACTTCTCAGAGAACTATTCGTTTGTCGTACAGGATGCGGCCCAAGGATTCCATTGAAACTACCCTCAAGCAACAATTCACCCCTGGGTTTACTATTTCAAATCGGACGATGGCAAATTAAACCACGATTCGTTCACGATTATATCAGAATGCAATACTCACGATGTTGTCTCAGTCCACCTCTTCCAAAGAATGCTCATTGAACACTTGAAATCTAGCTTTGGATATGTAAAGAAACTTTACTATTTCTCAGACGGTTGTGCTGACCAATATAAGAATTGCAAAGCCTTCATAAACCTATGTCGTCACAAATCAGAGTATGGTATTGACGCAGAATGGCATTTTTTTGCCACAAGTCATGGCAAGGGCCCTTCAGATGGCGTGGGAGGTACAGTCAAACGAGAAGCAACACGTGAGAGCCTGCGTAGACCTTACGACAGTCAAAGTATTTCTCCAAAAGATCTTTTCGCCTTTGCTGAAAATGGTTTCAATAAAATGAAGTTCAGTTACGGGCTCCAAGAGGCGTATGACGAGGAAGAACGAAATCTGGAAGAAAGGTTAAAAACGGCCAAAACCGTAGCTAGAACTCAAAAACTTCATGCTTTCATCCCTATTTCTGAAACTGCTCTTCAAGTATGCGAATTCAGCCTTAGCGAGGAACACCGTATCGAGTAAGCTATTTCAAAATCTACACCAACTTTTAATGGGAAACTCTCAGGTTTTGTCACAGTGCACTATGATGGAAAATGGTGGCTTGCCTGCATCATGGAAGCCTTTCAGGACACTCATGAAGTGAAAGTGAATTTTCTTCATCCAAACGGGCCCGCAAATAGTTTCTTTTCTCCTGACATTGAAGATCACTGCATTTAAGACATTTCTGATACACTTCTTTCCATAGAACCAACAACTGCAAAAGGTAGAATCTACACAATCAGTAACTAGAGGGGGAGCACTCGAGAGTTCAAAACCTCCGCCGCCAATACTGCTGGATCACTCAAGTGAACCTTATATCTTATTCATTAAATATGATGTCAACAGTGCTGAGTTATAATTATTTTCTCCAACATTTTTTTTTTTGGGGGGGGGGGGTTGGAAATCACTTAAAACATGTAGAAATGCAAAAAAAAAAAAAATCTCTTTTGGGGGGGGGGTTGGAAATCACTTAAAACATGTAAAAATGCCCAAAATTTTTTTTCTCTCAAACTTTTTTTTTTGGGGGGGGGGGTTGGAAATCACTTAAAACATGTAGAAATGCAAAAAAAAAAAATTCTCTTTTTTTTTGGGGGGTTGGAAATCACTTAAAGCATGTAGAAATGCAAAAAAATCTTTTTTTTGGGGAGGGGGTAAAAAAAAAATTTTGGGGGGGGGGGGGTTGGAAATCACTTAAAACATGTAGAAATGCAAAAAAAAAAAATTTTTTCTCAATTTTTTTTTTTGGGGGGGGGACCAAGTCCAAAATTTAATGGCATGATCCTTGGACCATACCTAACCCCTCCCCCACCAAGTTTCGTCGAAATCCGTCAAGGAGTTTTTCCGTAATACTGTTCACAAACAAACAAACAGAAAGGGGTGAAAACAGTAACCTCCATCCATCTTCGAAGATGTCAGAGGTTAAAAAAGAAACACAGCTGTCAAACTCGAGGGGGAGCACTCGGTAGAGTGCAAAACCTCCGCCGCCAATACTGCTGGGTCACTTTAGTGAGCCTGATATCCTATTCATTGTAGGTCAAAACGGATCAGACTCTACTGAACCACGATTGAATAAACTGAACTGGACTGACACGCATGTAGAAATGCCCAAAAAATAAAATCGAAATTTTTTTTTGAAAAAAAGTTGCAAAGTTTCTGGGTTTTTTTCCTCTAACAATTTTTTTTTCAAGGGGGGGGGGGGTTGGAAATCACTTAAAACATGTAGAAATGCAAAAAAAAAAAAAAAAAAACATTCAAATATTTTTCAAATAAGATCGAAATTTTTGCCATAGCGGCCATATTGGATTTTGAACCAAGTCCAAAATCTAATGGCATGATCCTTGGACCATACCTAATACCCCCACCAAGTTTCGTCGAAATCCGTCCAGGAGTTTTTCCGTA
>NC_140961.1:109364155-109396655 GCF_056783735.1 Eptatretus burgeri | reverse complement strand
ACAATACTTTCCTTTTTCATATGAATTGCAGAAAAGTTCTCTGAAAAAACCTCTTCTCTCTCAAAACTTGGTTTATTTATCAATCTCGAAGCTTCTTTCCAAGATGTTGCGAATCTAATGTTTTGCCTGTTTCTAACATTTTCTATAGTCTTTCCAAATACAGCATTATTCATTAATTTATAAAAGTCCCCTTCAAATTTTACTTTTGTATTTGCTCTCATATCTGTATTGAATTGAATATACTTTTTCACCCAAGGACTTTGTTTAAATTTTAAAACTATGAATTTTAACTACTCTCAATCCTTCTCTCAAAAACTGTTTTAAGCTTCTCTGATGCAAAACATATCCCTCTTTCTCATAGAATGTTGTTAATAACTTTTCTGTTGATTTGCCTTTAATATTAAAACTTTTATGATAATCACTGAACCATTCTTTCTTTGGGGTTTCTTTCTCACATGCAAAAGGAAGGTCTTTATGCTTATTATGAAGATCACTCGGGTACCTCAAATCAACTTCAAAATAATAACCTTCTTCTTCGTCATTCAATTCCTCTTGAGAAGAAATAACAATATTCATCAAAACCTTTTCATAATCCTTTTCTTCCACCCACTCTAATTTACCATAAGGCAGAGATTGAGACATTGCCCATCCATACAAATTATTAGCATCAAAATACATCAAATAATTACTATCTTTTTCACTATCAAAATTTGGAAGATATTTATTATTTGCTTTAGCATATCTTTTTGAACATACTTGTGATATTCCACCTCTCTTGGACTTCTCAATCATCAAAAGCACATCAACATCACTGATTAAATCTATATCTTGTTTTGTCATTTTCAACATTGCACTCCAAGCTAAACCAGGAGCTGTGAAATAGTGGGCAGGATCTAATCCATAACAATTTTTATTTTGAAAGAGTGATCTAAAAGCTTCAAACACATCAGCTAACAATAAAACATCTGTTTTTAGATATAAATCATGATATTCTCCAAGGTTCTTTATCTTAAATATTTTCCATATTTCTTGTGCGTGTTTATATTCCTTATCACTTATCTCTTCTTCATAAAGGTTATTATAGAAACTTTCTTTTGAAGGAAGTTGTGTTTCTTTAAATCTCATAAATGAATCCATATAATCATAAGGATAAATTCCCTTACTTGTAAGAATTTTCTCTTTACTTTGAATTTCATTCCATTTCCTCTCTCGTAAGAATTCCTTCTTTAATCAGAATTTCATCTTTAATCTGAATTTCCTCTTTAGTTAGAATTTCATTCATTGTTCGAATTTTCTTTATAATTAGAATTTCATCTTCAGTTAGAATTTCTTCATTAATTTCCTCATTAGAGTTTCCTCTTTACTTTGAATTCTCTCTTTAATCTGAATTTCCTCTTTAGCGAGAATTTCCTCTTTTGGAAAGAATGAATTAAGATTTGGAAAAGAGTAGGTGGAGCTTAGATTTGGTGCGAGGTAGGCTAGTGGAGTTCCCATAAACTTGTAAGAATCGAGAAACCTAATACGAGTTAAAGGTTTTGTGAATATCATTTTTGTAAATGAAATATACTTTTGACTTGTGTTTGTTATGGCAGAAATATTCCCTGGTGTTTTTGAAAGTTCATTTATAAATAGATGTGTATCATAGTTGGCGCTGTTGTGAAGAAAGACTGGAATAAAAGAAGGTAATTTATAATTAAGATTACAACAGGAATGAGCGGGACCTCTATATTTACCAGTAAGATGACAATGATCCCTAACTTTAGACTCCTTAATTTCCCCCTCACAAATATGACAGATATTGTTCTTTCTAAATTCTAATTTTTCTTCTTTGGTGAATTTCATCGGTTCATTTGTTTCTTTCATTAATTTAGTGAGTCTTATACAATCCTTTTCTAATCGTTTTACAAACTCTTGTGAAGCTTTTTTTCCACAATAATGTTCAAGTTTGTTATACTTTTCTCCAACAGATGATTTGATATAATAACAGAAACCACAAGGAATATGTTTTTGATAATTATTTGTATATGATTCTTTTGGATTAGGAGAAGCAGTATTTATCTTTTAAAGGATACACTCAAAATCAGCGTATATCACAAATGGGTGCATGATAGATTTATTATAATCTTCAAAAGAAATCTTTTCACCAGGTTTAGGCATTGTAATTACAGCTGATTTATGATTACTACAATATTTTGAATGTTGTTCTAATCGTTCTTTTGTATGAAATGAATTAAGACATCGCTTACAAGGATATATTTTGTTTGCTGTTCTGAATACCTGAGAAAAGATTGATCTTGATAAATTATTGATGTATGTGTAATGTGAATTATTTCCAACACTAAAATATAAAAGATCAATGTGTGTTTCTTCATTTTTATAGTTGTTTGAAATTTTAGATATTTGAACTTTGTTTGTATCCGTTAATCCATATACATTAATAGAAAGATTATTCTTTTTCTCAAATTTAGGAATATCTGTTAGTGGCATTGGGAATTTAAAATCTTTAATGTCCAAGGTATTCTCATATTTCATATATTGTTTTACTCTTTCTGAATTACATTTTGGTGGATGAAAGTGAGCAATAACAGACCAGAGAAAACATTTATTATCATTGTTCTTAATATTAACAACTGCCTTCTTTAGTTTTATTTCTTTTGGTAATTCAATATAAGAAGAAGCTTTAAGAGGGTTTGATTTTAGAATGTGTATATCCAAAAAGATGATTTTTTTAATATTGAATCCACTTCCTACCACTGTATTATCAACATCCTCCTCTTGTCTTGATAGTTCTTCATAAACCCCACTATTCAAAAAATCTTGAAATGATGTTATAAAATGAAGATCTGTTCTCATATAAGGAGTATGTTCTTCATCTTGTCTTTTCATATTCATTTTCACTCCCATATAAAACTTTAAAGTTTTCATTTCTTTTAATGTCTTTTTAATAAAATTTTCAACATCGGGTTTCACTATTTCAATTGATTCAACTATTGATGATGGACCGGGTTCTCCAAATTGAAAAATCCTTATTTTTATATGCCCTTTAAATGCCCCATCAGTGTTTTCTATATAATAGTCTCCCTTTACTTTAAACTCATTTTTCTTGTGTTTTTGTGATTGAAGATGTTTATTATAACTACTCTTCAAAACATCCTTTGAACAGATATCACAATGTTTTCTTTCCAACTCAAGAGGGGATATTTGATGAAATAGATTAAATGTGTGTTTGTTGGTTCGGAGGTGTTTTCTATAATGTTTATATTTGTGATTACAAACATCGCAGTACGTTGTATTCACCATATTTATATAATAAAACTTTGCTTAAACTAAAATTTTCTTGATGAAAATTTCGTTTAATTTATAGGTGAATCTGTGCTTAAAACCATTTTATCCTCCAACTTTTTCACTTAATAAATACAATGTTTCAAGACACAAAAGACAAGTTTCAATCAATCTCTTCATTTGTTAAAGATACTGAGAAATTTGTCAAGGATGTAAAATTGAACAAAGATAAATATAACAACTATTGGATAAAAACTATTATGGTAAATAATATGAGTTCTTCAATTTCCTTCAGTGGAAGGGCTTTTAGTATACCTGGTAGAACATCAATTAAAGTATCTCTAACAAAAGTTTCTCCTCTCCTTCTAGTAATATATTCAAAACTAGAAAAAGCAATGAAACAAGAAAAAGTATAAAAAACAAAAACCTTATGGATGAAGCTTTAGAAAGAAAAGACAAGACCATCTGTAATATGCAAGGAGAAATTTGTATTTTTTTCAACAACCCTAAAGATGTAATTCCTGATGAAATAAAGGATGTTAATATATCAGGTGAAATGACATTTCGTTCAATAGTAGTTAACGATCATTTTAAAATTACCTTTAATATAAAAAATGTTGTCGTTGAATCTGATAATGAAAAAAAGTATATCGATATCGATGGTAATATTATTAAATATGAGCCAATATACAACTGAAAGTATAGATGAATTTCAGTTAAAGTAAAGTTTTACTTTATAAATATGCTAGACTTTCCTGATTCTCCATATGACAAATTGGAGAATTGTCCTGCGTGTGAAAGACGGGGATTAAACACAGAGTCAAAAGCTTATTAACAATGTATATTCTGTGATTATCTTCTAATTAATGATAATAAAAAATATAAAAAGGAAAATAATTCTTTTAGATTTACACCAAAAATGAATTACTTTACAAGATTGATTAGAGAAATGAATGTAAAGTATGAGGGTGATAACACACCTTTCCTTACAAGGGAAGAAACTGAACGTATAAGAGAAATGTTCAAAGGATTGTTGTTATATATTATTCATGGATGTAATTTTCAGGGAAATATCAACACAAGATATTGTATAAATAAAATAATGGATTATCTTGAAATTAAACCTGAACTTAGGATAAAATATAGAGTTTCTAAAAAAGCCAATAATAAATTAAATAACCTGTTTTCCAAATATATAAATGAATGATTTTTTACCCATTTGGGAAAATAAGATAAAATTTAACAACCATAAAAATCTCCCAAATTCATTAAGATGTCTCATAGTTGGTTCAAGTGTATGTGGAAAAACCTGCTTACTTTTAAAAATGCTCCTCACTCCCAACTTTTTAGATTATGATAATTTAATAATTTTCACAAAGTCGAGTTTTCAACCAGAGTATCAACTACTCTCACAAGGTTTTAATGCTGGTCTTCAAAAAGAAGATATAATCGGTTTATTTAAACGTCAAAAAAACCCAAATGATTATAACATTGAAGATATAATTCAACTATTTTGTGATACACAGAGATGTAAAAAGAAATCAAATCCTATAACTTGTATTCTTAGTGATAATACGGATGATATACCGTCTCCCCAAGATTTGGATAAATCAAAAAAGAACCTCGTTATCTTTGATGATTGTGTTAATGAGAGAAACCAAACGGTAATGGACAGCTACTACACAAGAGGGAGACATTCTTCTTGTAATTGTATTTATCTTAGTCAATCGTACTTTCAACTTCCTCGTCGTTCCATCAGAAACAATGCTAATACTTTTATTTTATTCAAGTTAAATTCAATAGATATCAATAATTTTTGGAGAGATAATTGTTCTACATTATGTAGTAAAAAGAAATTTGAGGATTACATGAAGCACATGACTGAAAAATATAAATATATTGTTGTGAAACAAGATGAGATATTAAGGGATATATTTTTTGTTTTATAAACAATTACATATATAAATGACAACTATTATTGTAAATCTTGTGGGTAAATCTGCTTCTGGAAAAAACTTTCATAAATCAAGGTTCTTGTGTAGTACAAATTAGAATATTGTAAATTTACTTGAAAAACACCCCGTGATACGCATTGTATCAACAACAACTAGAGCAATAAGACCTGGAGAAGTAAAAGGTGAAGATTATCACTATATTTCAGTGGAGGAACATATGCGATTGAGGAATGAAGGTCAAATGTTTGAGGAGGTTTCTCTTGGTACAACAAAATATTCACATTGTAAGAGTGAGTTAAGGAAACTAAAATCTGGTGGTGTTGGGATATTAGAAACTAATCCAGAAGGAACGAGACAAATTATTAAACATCTGAGTGGAGTGAAGATTTTATCATTCGGTTTTGATGTTGATGAAGAAACTCAACGCAAACGTATGAAAAGCAGAGATGCAAGTATTAGTGAAGAAGAAATTACAACTCGCATTAATGTTAATAAAGAATTTGATGAAATATTTAAAGAAAAGGATTTATTTGAACACATCTACTTGAAAGATGAAGAAAAGGAAAATTTCCCTGTTGATCTTTACAATTCATTAAATTATATTATACAATAAATAAATGGATGCAAAAGAAAGAGCAAGAAGATTTAAGGAACATCAAGAGTTGGTTTCAAAAGTTGTAAAACAACAGGAAGACATAAAGAAGAAACGCAGACAGAAACTACTGGGCGAAGAAGCATTTGAAAGAAAACAAGAGAAATTTTTTAAACCACTTTTAAAAACTTCCCAAGAAAAAATGAAAGATGTTTCCACAGTTCCCACAGTTGAATATACTCCTAAAAAACTTAAAATGTTAAAAGATTTTGATCAAATGACTGAGGAAGAATTAGAGCATTTAGGAGAATTAAAGGTATATGATTATGAAGGTTTATTTCAACAACTGGAAGAGATTAATCAACCCCCTGATTATATTGTGAATGCTGTTCAAAACAATGAATATTCAGCGGATTCAAAAACCAAAGCAGGACTCATTCCAACAGAACAACCAGCAATATTTCATCTTCTTCACGAAAAGGTATTGATATTTAATGATGAATTAAGGTTCTTGGGTTCTGCTCAACCCCCTGTTAAACTCACTCCGAGATTAATGTTTCTTCTCACAAAAGATGGAAGACAAGGTTCAACTGTGAGGGATGAATCAAAGTATATTGATAAACCATTGGATATGGAAAATAATGATGATAGAGTATATATTGATCTGCTGAACACTCTAAATTATAAGGTTATTCTTTCTGGTAAAAGTAGGAAGAATGAGAAGGAGAAACACATTATTCAGGCTTTAAGTATCCTTGGTTCAGGTGTTAGTTTTCTTCCAAATGACCCATCGCAATTAGTTAATAGACTGTTATTGTTGTTAGGCAGTAAGAAGGCTGGAAATAACAATTGTTTTAATGAAGCATCAGCCATTTTAGACCAGTTGATGAACATGAAAATAATTAATAAATCTCAATATAAAGACATTTTATCTCATATTAAATAAGATGAGAAGCACAATCCTGAGTTTTAATTTCACAACAACATCTTCATTCCCATACCCACTACAACTTGACCCAACAAAAGAATATGAGGCATCTTTATTGTCCATGGAAACTTATAATACCTTATTTAATATAAGCGAGAAAAATGACAAGTTTAGTTATAATCCGGGAAGTGGATACAAAACGATAACAGTCTCACCCGGAGCATATGAGATTTCTCAAATATCTTCCGAAATTGCTTGTCTTATGAAAGAACAGGGTGATGAACCAAAAAATATTGTTATAGACATTCAAAAACGTACTTCAAAATCAACGATTAAAGTTAAAAATAACTACAAGGTTGATTTCACAATTGATAATTCATTTAGAGAGTCATTAGGTTTCTCCTCAAAAAAGATTGAAACTAATGGGACGTTTTACAGTGATAATGTCATTCAAATATCCTCAGGAATAAATTCGGTGTTAATTCACTGTGATTTGATTGATGGTGCTTATAATGATGGAAAAAAAAACAAATGCAATATTTTCATTCAGTGCATACTCAACCCCAATTGGTTATAAATTCAATATGGAACCTAAAAATTTGGTTTATCTCCCTGTGTCAGGAAAAACCATACACAGAGTAAATTTTAGGATAACCGACCAAGATAATCGTGTGATTTCTTTTAATGGAGAAGTTATATCCATCAGAATTCACCTACGTGAAGTTTTCCAATAAATAAATACGATGGTTATTGTGAGGAAACACGAGTTGGGAAAATATAAAATAATTATAGGGGATGGGATGTTCCTTTCCCCATACTACAAGGGTGAAGGTATGTATCTTGGTCGAGGATACTATAAACCTAAGAGACAAAGGGGTGTTGGACATCAATTTAGAGGAGATGGGATAATTGATACTCTAATGGGTATTGGTTCAACTATTCTTAAACATAAAGATCTAATTGGTTCAACTGCTTTTGCTGTGGGAAATGTAGCAGGTGTTGTAAAGAGCATAAAAGATGCCCAGAAGGAATCTCATAAATTACAAGCAATAAAAGAAATTAAGAAAGGTAAAACTCAGTTGTCCCCCCAAGAACGACAGAAAATAATTCAAATACTTGGATCAGGGTTTCAAAAGTTTTAACATCTTTTTTCCTAAATAAATACAAGTATGGAAGCAATTGATAGTATCTATGATTTGGATGATACTATTATTATCTCAAACTCCACTAAAAAAGAAGATTACTTCAAGGTAAATGCAATAACTGGAACAGACTGGAATACGAATGGTACAAAAAGTTTTGAAATAAATAATCAACAAACCTATTTGAATCTCTCCCAAAGTTTCTTGTTGTGTAAATTTAAATTCACTAAAGCTGGGAATAACACAAACGCTACACTTGTAAATGATTTCTTCTGGAAAATGTTTGATAGTGTGCGTTTGTATATTGGAACACAAGAAGTTGAAGCGGTTGATTATGTCTCTGCTGTATCTGAAATGATGAAATTTACACTCTATACATTCAGTGATAGAATGGGAAAGGGGTCTGTCGAAGGTTTTATTCCTGATATGTCAACGGGAACAAACACAGACCCTGGATATACTCAAAGGAAAGGAATGTATAATGATGATACAAAAGCAGAAAATAGTTTTACTGTGGCAGTTCCTCTTAAAGGTATATTTGGATTTTGTGATCATGATAAAGTTCTGTATGGTCTTAAAATTAGATTTCAACTACAAAGGAATGATAATGAAAATCGATTGCTTTTTGGTGTTGGTAATGCTTTTGGTGATCAGAATAAATTTGTAATTGAGGAAATGAGTTGGTATATCAGTGAATATACTCCTAATCTTAAAACAGAAGAGATGTTGAATCGAAGACTTAACTCAAAGAAACCACTCAGTGTATCATACCTCAAAAGAAGATGTCAACACGTTAAACTCAACCAAACTACTTACACGTGGAATTTGGGTGTTCTGGAAGGAAAGCCACGATATCTGTGGATCATTTTTAAAAAGCCAGATGGTGATACTGCGACTGATAAGAATAATGCATTGAGTGATAATGCTGAGGTGAAACAACTTCGCGTTTCTCTAGATGGAACATTTTATCCATGAGATAGATTGGAAATTAATTGGGAAAAAAATGATTTTGCTGAAGCATACAAGTCTTACCAAAAGGTGTGTGAAAGTAATGGAAATAAAGAACCTATTTTGGATATGACAGCATTTAAAAGTTTGTATACAATCTATGCGTTTGACCTGAGCGCTCAAAAGGAAACTATAAAGTCTAATCGAGTGGATACTTCCCTATACATTGAAAGAGGAGAGAGTGAAGAAGTTGATACATATTGTTTGCTTTTGGAAGAAACAGAATTGCAGATTAATACAGATAATGGTGTGATGATTAGTCTCACATAATTTTTTGTTAAATAAATGAGTGGCAAAGTACCAACTGGGGTATATGTTAATCAAATCAATCTTCATAAACTATCATCTTGTGTTCAAAATCAAAAGCCTTGTACGATTAACGTTAATACAATTCAGAGAAAAGGAGCAGTAAGAATTGATGTTTTGCTCACAAGAGAACAGGTTAAAATCTTGAATGACACTGGCTCACTTAAAATTGAAATGACAAAACCAATGTTGAAAAAATATTTAATAAGTAAAGAGAGACGAGTGGAGGATTTCTCCCATTTCTAATTCCTTTATTTGCTGGGTTAAGTGCGGTTGGAGCATTGACGGGTGGTATTTCAACAGCGGTGAAAACTGCCAACGAAAGGAAGGCTCAACTCCAGGCTCAAAAAGAATTGGAAAGACATAACAAAGAGTTGGAGAAACAAATTAGTGGAAGTGGTGTAATTGTAGATTTTGCTGAAAAACCTGAAGGTCTGCCTGATAAAGCGAGATTGTTAGTTGGAGATATGCTTTCTTCTATAGCACAAGCAGGTGTAAAATTAACGCTAAGGGGTAATGGATTATATCTTTCTAATAAATAAATGAGCATTGATGAGTGGTTGAAAGAATTTGGAAAGAATACAACATCAAATTTACAACTTGTCAAATATTGTAAGAAATTAAAAATTCATAATGTGGTTATTTGTATGAGAGATGAATTAACAAATGTGTCGAAACATACAAAGAATATTATTATGAATTTAGAAGATAATAATGGGAACGGTTCTCATTGGGTTTGTATTTTTAATAGTCAAGACAAATATTATTTTGATAGTTTTGGTCTTCCACCACCTGTTGAAGTCATAAAATTCTTACAGAATGGTGTTTATCAAACATTTCAAGTCCAAGAATTAAATTCCAAGTGTTGTGGTCAATTATGTCTATATGTGTTATTTCAACTCAACAAAAATAAAAAATTTTATGATATTATTTTTAATCTAATATAAATGACTTATGTTGGTAAAGATGGTTCTATCTTTGGTGTATCTCAAGAACTGGATATTGATTTATCAAATTATTACACAAAGGCACAGGCTGAACGACATAAATATAATATAACCAAAAATATTAACATGAAAAATGCTTATAAATTAAAAAATTATCCAAGCCCGACTGACGCGAATGACTTGGTGAGATTAAGCGATTTATCACAATATATATCCTTAAATAAAACGGCCGTGTATTCCAAAGATACAGAAGTGTTGATATTATCTCCAGGTCATACAGAATTCACAGTTTGAATTAAAATAATTTTTTATAAAGAAGGGCGTATCGTTTGTATGAGAATAGAACAATGGGGGTATGATATGAATGATATAGGGTATAATTGGTCATTTAAAATTAACCTCGAAGACCTGGAACAATTAAATCAGTCTCATAAGGAAGAATATTATCCACTTGGTATCGAGAATGAGTTTTGTGGGGCCACGATTAGTAAACAACAAATAAAATAATTTAATAAGGGTAAATATAATAATGGTTTTGCCCTTGTTTATCTCATGAAAACAGAAAAAAACAGGATTATATTGTCGCGGATTCGCGCCCGCCGGCGTGCGAACGGCCACGTAACTCGAATCGCGGCACGTCGCCCACCGGACGGACAATCCAGTCGTGACCCTCTCGGACTAACGCCGGGAACCAGTCACGGGTGGACCTTTCGGTCTCACCGCGATCGAGCCAATCGGCCCCCGCGTGGGATAGGGTTGCTCGCCAAATTCGACCTACCTAAGTACCCACACGGAGGGTAGACCGGGCGATCGCACCTCGCCGCAGGTCGACTTCGGACACGGGCCACTTAAGCGACCCGTTCCGTACTATCGGGATAACCAAGCGGTGTTATTCGTCAGCCTCGACGGTTCGATTAATTATCAGGCGTCTTTGCCCACGACCAACCCTTTACGTGAAGCAAGATGGGGATTCAATGAAAGAAATGACGAAGCGAAGCGGGGAAACAGTTCAACAATAAGCACATTTATTTCGCGATGAACGGAAAGCACACATATACAATTCCACCAAAAGCACATGGAAAAGAAGAAGACAAAAAGCAAATGCGACAATGCAGATCTATCCGACTACCGGGCACTCGGCAACACTTATACAATTTTACTTCACAGACGGCGCCGACAACACATATTCCCAAAGCAAAAGAAAAGAGAACCACCCTCCAGGATGAGGGGGTAGGCGGGCCTGGGGCCGAGACCGTGTCGGGCCTACCCGTCTGATGATGAGACGCGGAGCGGCGGTGGTGCCTCAACTCCGCGGGCCTCGCGGACAGTGTCTGGTAGGGGGTGGGAAGGGGGCCCCCTTGGTCGCACTATCTCAGCGCGGGGGGAAACAGGAGGGGGTTGCTGATGCTCGGGGAAAGGAGGATTTCACAAAATCTCGGGTCCCGCGACGAGCGTCTCCACCACGACCTCAGTCGCGCCGCCGGCCTTTCTCTCCGCAGTTCCCCGAATCCGACGCGAGCAACCCCTCGTCCGCCTTCGCCGCCGCCGCCTCTCCACAGCTCCGTCCTCTTCACTCCGACTCCGCGAACTCCCAACTGCGAACTGCCACTTCAACTCAACTCTTCCTCCGCGAACTGAACTGCCTGACGAACGCAGTCGTTTATATCCCCCGTGGCCTCGCTCCTTCATCTTTGACCCTCTGCCTCCGACCTTTCACCTCGCTCCCCATTGGCCCGAGGAAAAGTGGGCGTGAATGCTTTTTGATCCATGAATTTGCATATAGCGACCGCCCTCCAACGCCCTGGAGGCGGGGCCAAATCGCCCCTCGCTCACCGATTGGACGGAACAAAAGTGGGCGTGAGTCGTTTTTGATCCGTTTTTCTTCAGAAAGTCCGCGATGCTTTTGAACACGCTGCTCGGTGCGCGCCCTACACGAGTCCAGCATCGGTGCCCACGAGTGGCGCGAGATGACGGTGATGCGATGGTGGCGAGTTGTGACGGTAAAGGTCGTGGCTGTTGTGGTGAAGCGGCGTTGTGGTTGGTGGTTGTTGTGATGGCTGTTGAGACGTGGTTGGTGGTGGTAATAATGGCGGTTGGTCCAAAATAAAGATAGTAAAAGAAAAACGGCTATCCTGAAGAGTCGCAGCCCTCATGAATGACATTTATTTCCCTCTAGACAACGGGTTTGGGCCTAACTACACATATACTTACCGAGATATCTCACCTAAGGGACCTGAATGGTGGTTTGCGAATTTGGTCAACCACAACAATATATAATAAGTAAGGAAATACAAAATGATTTAACTATGGGAAGATGGGGAGGTGTTTCGTGCCATAATATTATTCTAACATATATTTCTAATACATAAATGACAGCAAGAAGGCTTCAAGAAAATTATCATTTCTGTGTCCAAGCATACCTTCAAGAAAAGGGTATTCGGTATTTTAATAAATATGTTCTACAACATAAGAATGAGGTATTTTCAATAAAAGATTGGCATTATGCTGATGTTGATAAACCGACAACTTTAGATTTAATTAGAATGTTAAATAATGAAAAAAAATATTATGTTAAGAAAAGGTAAGGTTCTTTTAGAAATTCAAAAGAAATTTTATTGGTTTCCTGTTGTAAAAAAAATTATTTTGGATACAGGAATAACAAGAAATCCTGATGAATATATGTATAATATTCTATGGGGTGTAAGCGATTCAAGGATAATAAGGGAAGAGGAGGAAAAGGAGAAGAGGGAGAAGAAAGAGGAGGAAAAGGAGAAGAGAGAGAGGGATGAAAGGGAGAAGAGAGAGAAGAGAGAGGGAGGAAAGAGAGAAGAGAGAAGAGAGAGAGGGAGGAAAGAGAGAAGAGAGAAGAGAGAGAGGGAGGAAAGAGAGAAGAGAGAGAGGGAGGAGAGGGAGGAAAGAGAGAGAATGAATAAATATCAAAATATGGAAACCAGTGAGATTAAAAAAAGATTGGTGGTATTACAGAAAATAACTCAACCCACCGAGGAGGAAAACAAAGAATTGACAAGTCTATTTGCAATACTTTCGACAAGACTATTGACATCGCCAAGCTATTCATTTTAATTCAAGTTTTTCATTTTTATTTTTTTTTCTTAAATAAATAGAGGAGAGAGTGAAGGCATTTCTAAGGATTCTTTATGTTTTAAAAATTAAGATTCAAATGTGCATGTTGGAAACTAAAAAGGTTTTTGCACTCTGCAGGAATTTTTCACATAAATAAATGAGTTATTGTCTCAAATGTAAAAAGAAAACTAATACTAAAAATATTTCATATATTAAAAGTAAAAATAACAGGGTTATACAAAAAGGTATATATTCGGTGTGTGTGGTTCAAAAAAAAATCAATTTATCTCCAAACACAAACGAGGAGGAGATATACAAAAGTTTTTATCAGGAAGTAAATTTACAACTACTGGAATACCAGGGGAATTACATCTTCCAGGGTATTCTTTCTGTGGTCCAGGCACAAACTTGGATAAAAGATTAGATGAGGTAGACAATCCTAAATTCTGGAGTAAGCCTATCAATAGAGTTGATGAAGTGTGCATGAGACTATGTGCATGAGACACGATATTAATTATGGGAATACCACAACGTTGGAAGAAAAGCATGAAGCCGATAGAGAAATGTTGTATAATTTGTCTCTGATACAAAATCCAACCTTGAGAGAAAAAGTTGATCGGTTCATTGTGAAGAAGATGATCAGTGCTAAATTGAAACTTGGTCTTGGAAATTCAAAAAAACTTATAGGCTCTAATGATGTTATTAAGACTGAAGAGCAATTAGCTGATGAATTACATAAACCAATATTCACAAAGTTTCAGAGAAGGAAAGTTTATTCCAAGGAAGTTGATTATATCTGGTCTGCTGATTTGATTGAACTTAATAATGATAAGGGGTACAAGTATGCTTTAACCGTTATTGATTTGAGGAGTAGATATGCGTGGGTTGTGCCATTAAAAAACAAAACAGGTAATACTCTTATGTTAGCCTTTCAACAGATATTTAATAAAAGTAAGAGAAAACCTAAAAAATTGTGGACTGATGAGGGTAGAGAGTTTTATAACAACACATTTATGAATTTTCTAAAAAATAACAGTATTACTTTATACAGTACCTTTAATGAAGGGAAGGCAGTTGTTGAACGTTTTAATCGTACCTTAAAAGAGAGACTATATAAAAAATTCACACAACTCTGTTCACAACAATGGTCATCTTTTATTCAGGATATTGTGGATAAGTATAATGACACGATTCACACGTCAACAAATATGAAACCATCAGAAACATTTACAAAATTAAAATATGAAAAAGAGATTAATGTCAGAAAACCTAAGTTCAAAGTTGGTGATATCATAAGAATATATAGGTGGAAATCTCATTTTGAAAAGGATTATGTTAAAAGATGGACAAACGAGCTTTTTAAAATTGTTGATGTAATAGATACGGTTCCTTGGACTTATAAGATTT
This sequence comes from Eptatretus burgeri, assembly GCF_056783735.1. Classification (NCBI taxonomy): domain Eukaryota; kingdom Metazoa; phylum Chordata; class Myxini; order Myxiniformes; family Myxinidae; genus Eptatretus; species Eptatretus burgeri. The sequence goes on along the minus strand of NC_140961.1, from coordinate 109,382,004 downwards.
ATGATTTGGAAGGGGAAGAGATTTTAGGTTCATTTTATTCACAGGAATTACAAAAGACAAAGATAAATTGAAATTTTTTGACTCTGCCCACACACGCCCCTCCCACCGAAGCCCCACCCACACAAACCCCACACACACAAAAACTCCACCCCACACAAGCTCCACACACACAAACCCCACACAAGCTCCACCCATATTCATCATATTCACATAATTAGTGATTAGTTAATTAGTTCCCCATACACAACATGTTTATTTAATTAAAAAATTATCCACCCATCCACACAAGCTCCACTCATCCACCCATCCACCCATCCATTTATCCACATAAGCCTCATCCACATTCACCCGTCCCACATAAGCTCCACCGAAGCTCCGCCCACATAAACCCTGCCCACACAAGCTCCGCCCACATAAACCCTGCCCACACAAGCTCCACCCACTTAAACCCTGCCCACATAAACCCTGTCCACATAAACCCCTCCCACACAAGCTCCATCCACATAAACCCCCCCCACATCCCACCCACACAAGCCCCACCCACATAAACCCCACCCACACAAGCCCCACCCCCCTCATCCCCCCTGTGCGCCCCCTCCTTTGACCCACCACCCCCCCCATCCCACCCCCACCCTTCCCCACACACACACACATGGGGAGGGGAGGGATGGGATGAGGGGGTGATGGGTCATTGGGGGGGCACACCTATCCCCCCTTCATGTCTTGATCCTCTTCTTGAAATTCAGAATCAAGTAATTGTAAACAAAACAAATATAATTTATTAATATTGAAAATATTAAATATTCATTTGCGAGAATGTATAATCTTTCCCAGCAATCTTCTTCAGATGTCTTGTGATTTCGAAACTCAAACACCATATTCTGTTTTGAAACAAAAAGTGGATAATAATTAGGTTTTATAAAGATAATTACATGGTAATATGAGTAAGCCTCGTTGACCACTGAATTAACACACCAGGAGCCTGTCATCCTTTCAAGGTCAATAAAATGAATTCCAGTGTACTGACAAAACCGCGTCCAAACTAATGATGCAACCAACATAAGACGACATTCTAAAGAGAGAGTGATATTAATGATAATTCAGAAACATTTACCTCCAGAAAATCATGTGTTGTACAAGATTGCTTCAACAGCTGATGTTGTGTGATAGTGCTGAAAAAAAAATAATAATAAGTCAAGGGTATAGATGAAGAGACAGACAGAGAGAGATACAAACAGACAGGGAAAGCGACACACACACACACACAGACACATATATATATATATATATATATATATATATATATATATATATATATATATATATATATATATATATATATATATATATATATATATATATATATATATATATATATATATAGATATATATATATATATATATATATATATATATATATATATATACACACACACACACACACACACACACACGTGTCTCACCATTGGTTTAATTCATTCGAGATCAGAGGCCGTGATAAGACTTCGTACCACTCATTATAACTGTTTTTCAATTCTCTTCTAAAATCATTGATCTCTTCAATAAGAGCATTCATTTGATGCACCTCATCGTGATATGTAAACTCCACTTCCAACGACCTGTCAGGAAAAAAAAAATATTTTCGCATTATCACAATTTAATATATAATCAATTGCTTCATCGTTCAAAGAGAAAACCATACACAAACTTACCAACTTTGTAGTGAGCTGTTGGCAGAAACTTTGTCTGGCGAATCACTTATAAGGCAACGACGAGGAAATTACCTAAGCATTGGGTGCGGCCACAGGAAATGACAGCTTGGAAAATAACTGGGACATATATTTTCAAAACATACTGAAAATGCCCTAAAATGGTTTTGATTCAAATGTTTTCAGTTCGTGTTCTGAGATAAAATATAAACACGAGACCTTGTCTCGCAGAATAGTTCCTGTTTTTCTTTTCACAGCACGATCGTGTCAAAAAAAAACACTTCCTCATTTTCACGGCATGAACTGAAAACATTTGAAACAAAACTTTTTTTATGGCGTGGTTTATACACAAAAATGATTTGCAACTCGGGCGGTGGCCAGATGAGATCATTAAGAGAAGTTTATCATTTCGTAATGGCACAAAAGGGGTATCTTAAAAAATATAAAGATTCAAATGTTTTGTTTGTCAATATTTTAGATGGGGATTATTGTGCAAAGAAAATTAAACTATTGAAGGAATTTGAGAATGAACAAATCTTTATAGGTTCAATGAGTGAGCTGTTCAACCCTCAGGTGTTCAATTCAATGAGGTTCAACCTCCAGGTTAAAAGGGGAGACAAATAAATATACCTTGGGATAGCCTGGTTATATATATATATATATATATATATATATATATATATATATATATATATATATATATATATATATATATATATATATATATAAATATATATATATATATACCTACAAAGCCTGGTGTTGGCTTAGTGGTTAGGGTGGCGGCTTGGGATCCCAGTGTCCTGAGTTCAAGCCCCGTTGGCTGCTGAATTAACACCAGGGGGTTGACTCAGCCTGTCATCCTTCCGAGGTCGGCGAAATGAGTGCCAGTGTACTGGTCCCGGTGTATGCCCCGGTTAGAATAGGTGTACCATATCCCTGTGTGTCGTAAGAGGCGACCAGGGTTGGCGTCAGGAAGGGCATCCGGCCATAAAACATTGCCTCACAAAAAGCCAAACCCCTGCACAGCAGGGAAAAACGGATAAAAAGGGGGTTTATTTTTAGGGAAAAAAAAGGGAATCGCTGAAAATCCCCCATTCATTTACATGGGGAAAAGTGAGCCAGAACCAGTATATCCACCCTACTGTTGTAATTGAAACCAAAAATACAAAAACAATAATAAGTTAGCAGGCAAAATCACCCACCAGGGCAAGTTACTGTAATTGGACCATATGTATAACTCAAAATCCTGACGTGCTGAGAAAATTCTGACTTCATATTCAGAATCGGCATTCTCAGTTTCGTCTGGAACATATGTTTCTACCCCAGTAGCAAAATCTTTGTTGTCCAGTGTAATGTCTCTGCTTGCCACATTGCTGTCTTCCCCACTCCTCCACCCACCACACCCACTCGCCGAGTAAATCAACCTTGATAAACTTGCATTGAATTGGTATGGTGTAGATGGTGTAGGGTTGATTGGCCTCCTCCTGCATCCCTGCCTCCAAATTTCTTGTGTGTGCTTCAGGCTGCCTATGGGTGCACACCCGAATGCGTGAACATACAGAAACGAATACCACCTTGAGTTCACAATTGAAGTATTATCATAACTCGTGAAACCCCACTCTCAATACCCCCTCTCTCCAGAACGAGTTAAGTAAACCACTTGCACTATTCTGTGTGTACAGGAAAGAATTGCAAGTTATCTCTCCACACTCTCCGGATGGGGGAACCGAGCGTAGTGGCGTGCGCCTGTAATCCGGCGACTCGGAGGCTTGGGTTGGAGGTTCGCTTGATGACGGGGGCTCTGCGCTGGGCTGTGCTATGAGAGGGTGTAGGGCAGCCCGGAATCATGGCGAAACCCAATCCTTATCCCTGTGTCGTACGAGGCGACCAGGGTTGCGTCAGGAAGGGCATCCGGCGTAAAACCTGTGCCAAATCAGTATGCGGATCATAACGGATGATCCGCTGTGGCGAGCCCTAATGGGAGCAGCCGAAAGAAGAACAACTTGCTGGAGGGGGGTGGAGTTGGGGAGAGGCGAATTATTTTTTTTTCCCTTCTTCTTCTTCTTCTTCTTCTTCTTCTTCTTCTTCTTCTGCCTATGACCTCACCCTGGGTATCCCTGGCATGCATGCAAGATTTTGTGGATATTGTTGCAGCCATTTTTGATTCTATAACTGTCAAACATACATTACATACACGCAGATAATCACCTTATTTTGTATAATACGATAAACCTACACCCCTTTCATAGTTGCACTTCACCTGTGAACCGACACCTCCTCAACACGAAACTTTCAAGTATTTTTGATGCAGGACATTTTAAGCAACTTTATTTTGAATTTGTCTTTCATTCATAAAAATATATATACAATTGTGCATGTATTTTTATTTTTTTATTTTGGTGGGTCCAAAGCTTGTACATAAATCGCATTCTCCAGACATTGGTACATATCAGTGTACTTTGCATGAATTGGTAGATAATGGTCAAACATATTGTTGCGGTTCTGTAAACCCTATCCCTCCAACACCAATAGCAGCCAACATATAGTGGTCCCCAGTCAGTTATTTCATTAATTTACGTTCAGATAGTCCCTTCCTTCTTGTTTAGTGGGTCGAACGGGACAGTGCGTTGTGTAAATCTCATAGCTGGGTCTGCTTAAATCTCTGAACCTCATTCCTATTCTTTCTTTTACACTATTCCTGAGGTAAATCCAAGCAAGGGGTCCTCGCGAGGCCAGCAGGCACTCTGCTCGGACACCCATCGGTAAAAACCACAGCTGCGTCCTCGCAGAAGACCAAGGGCAGCGGTAGAAACCAACGATAAATGCCAGCGCTGCACGGAGTGCGTGCCCTACAGCAATGACCCCCCCCCCCCACCCACTGTTCAGGCAATCAGAGGCATAACCAACACACCAAATGCTAACAACATACAGTATGCACACGGCACACTCTTCTTCAATCCAAATCTCCATCAATAAATATATCTGTCCCCTTTTCAATCCGAATCTCCATCTAATAATTATATTCAATCCTTTCCCTCAATTCCCTGACATAGATCAGGGCTGGTACCGTGCACAGGACACCGCCTCTGATAACCGCAAACACCATGCTCTGACAGGCGGACCCGCGCGCTGATCACGTGTACAATGGCGGTCTCGCATGCACTGTGCGGGGTATGCTCTATGTCGCAGACCCGCGCACTAACCATGTGTACAATGGTGGACTCGCGCGCAGCCAATGATACTTTATCGTCGTACAGAACAGGGCACGAATAAGACATCATTGGTTGGGTCTGCGCATGGGGTTACAATAACGTCTTACCATTTGTCTTCGCTCACCACGATGGCCATACATGTCTCCTGCAGACGGCAGACATCCTTCCGCACCTCTGCCTCTCCAGTTGATACCAGGCAGAAGCATGCTGTGCGGCCGGATCGCACGGGCCGCGTGGTGCACCACGGAGCAGGCACATTTACTAGCGCCAACCGTAGGTTGCCAGGGCACGGCACGGATTTCGGTGCGTGGCGATTCATATCACGGTGCTCGGTGCGAGACTATTCCGCAGCTTGGAACCATCTGGCCGGAAGTTAAGTGGAGCCGCAACCTGTCATGGCAGCCGGCTCGTGTGCTGGCCGGGGCCCAACTAGAGCGCCCGATTCAAGTGACGACACCGCTTCGGGTCATCACCCCCCCTGCACCACAGGATCTATAAAGGGACGGGTCGTGGAGCCGCTGGTGTTGTTCCTGCCCATCGCTCCTGTCTTCGTTCCTGTCGGCTCGTTCTGTCTGGCTTGGGGTCGACAGTCTGCCCATTCCCCTGCTGGCTCCAGCCTTCTTTACGAATTTGCCTGCTGACTCCGCATTCTTCACCGCCTCGTTGTCGTCTCTCTCCACCCACTGGCTTTTGACTCTGCCTTTCTCCACCCACTCTCTGCTGGCTCCACCCAAGTCCCTCTCTTCACGCCTGACGGTCGCGTCTCATTCTCTGGGCCGACACTAGCTGCACGAAGCAAGAGACGATGCGCCAGCTGTCAAGGATGTTCGCCCAGCGGTGCATCCCCCCAAAGCGTACTCGTGGTGGGGCAATCGTGTATTGTATTGAGAGACCGTTAGCCTCATCTCCTCTCCTTTTTCCCTTCATTGATGCGTGTGTTTGTGTTTGTGTTTGTGTTTGTGTGGTGGCGCCTGTCCTCGCTTAAGTTAAGATTGTACAAGAATCGTATTGGGATCACTGCTCTGTGTCTGCTTTTGTAAGTTGCTTGTATTATTGCCGCACCTTTCACATTTCTTCCTATTCCTGCGACAGAAAATAATAAACAACATTCACTGTGCCACATATCTTTCCTCACCTGCCTGTATAGTGGGGCAGATAACAGCAATTTTGGAGAGGAATCATGCAAATGATGATATAAGCATCAAATTTGGCACATTTGTTCTCCAGGGGATTCTAATCAAATCTGCCTGATTGGCAATTTGAAAATCCAAATTTTGAAAAAAATAAAAAAAACTTCAAAAAAGCCAAGGTCACGAATCGATGTTGGATGCTGGCTGAGATTGGTGAATGTTTCAGAAACATCATGAAAGACGTTCCAAGTCTGCCATGCAGTTTTCTTCCCTTTACCGCGGAAGGCAGACATGACGTCACATCCAGTGAACGCATGGAAGTATGGGATCCCTCTTGCTTTCTCAGGCCCTATTGCAGAAACTACCTCATGGACTGGGATCCATGGCTCCTTGCCCAAAGGCAAACCACATGTTCTCAAGACCTAGTTCCTGTAAGGATGGCAGTACAGATATTGCTATGACTAGTACGTCCGTGTCATTAGCCTTAATGATAATGAACTTGCGACCATCCGTCGTTGCATCCCTGGCGTGAACAAATATTCGAGTGTCAGCTTCTTCATGACAACATGGAGACACAACATCCAGTGACTTCCTTGTGTTGCTAATGGCATCTTCTCCTTTTGTGACAATGACTGTGCTTGTCGTCTGTGCTTTCACACATCTTTTCCGCAACGAAGTGAAACAGCTCAGTCTTGTTGCTGTCATCTTGAAGAAAGCTTCTCCAGTTACTTGGGGTCTTACTGGTTCCTGTCACTTCTTCTGATTCCTTGCTCCCTTTTCGACCTTGTCTCGGACTTCAGACTTGACTTCTTGTACACATCAAACACTATGTCCACCCTCTCGTACCTGGCACCATAGGATTCCACCTTTGGGATAATGTCTTCTTTAGCAGTCATCAAATATCTTTGAAGTGCCTGGGGGTAGGGCATTGATAAGTGCTGAGCCATCAATGATGACTGCATTCCCCTTGGTTCTCTGTCTGGGATGTTCACTTGTGCTTCAAGAATTTCAGCCAGCTTACTTCATATTTTTTTGAATTTTTATTTTTTTCAAATTTTTCAAAATTTGGATTTTCAAATGGCCAATCGGGCAGATTTGGTCAAAGCCCTGCAGAACAGAAATGCCAAATTGGATGCTTGTATCATAATTTGCATGATTTTTCTACTATCTACTACACACACTAGTAATAAATCCTTTGAATAAACATTCCCAGCTCGTTCTTGTTTTTTCTGTCTGATCCAGCATGGTCTGTATCCTAACTTAGTTCGGACTTTATTCCCAACGATCCGTTCCTTTTAGTTGCTACGTTATTGGCAGTGTTGCTCAGCTGCATCCAATCCGGTAAAGTGATCCGATTCGGACAAGGCGTGTCCCCCGGTAATTATGTCACGTGATTAATTAGGTAACCCGATTACCCCATAGATGGGACGACCCGAGGTCACGTGGTTGAGTTATTGGCATTCATGGTCTGTTAGCGACCCACCACATCACAGAATTATCTGTGTGCAACGGCTTGCAATTCCGGGGAGTTTGGTGGGAACCTGAGATTGCTTTCCCCCTGGTGGTCTTCTCACCCAACCCCCAACCCGCAACAATATCCTGTATGTGATTTCAACACGGGTTCCCCATTTTGAAGCCGGGGTTCAAATGGAAATGCAAATGGGCAAGCTTTTGCAGTTTTTTTGTTATTGTTGTTTGTTTGGGGGTCGGGGGGGGAGGGGTTGGCAGTATTTAAGTTGTGTAACTCCAGCACACACGTACACCTCTCTCTTATGAAAATATAGCACAAGTTGCTCCATTCATTTATATTGGGCTCCAACGAAGCCTGTTTATTGTTTATATTGGCCTGTCAAAGTCTGTGCGGATCCTCGATGTCGTGTCCCAAACTCTCCAACCCAGTTTCCACATGTTTGGGGCTGCATTGCCAATCTGATGATCTGTCATCTGATGCCCCCCCCCTCCCTGGTTCCATTCTGACACTTTCAAAAGTATGTACAACCAATACTTTAATATTGTTTAAATACTCTGCACCGAACTCACCACCGCCCAGTTGTATCTAATGTTCAATTTTGAAATTTTCTGGCCACCAATAAGGCAATTTGAATTTTTTAAATTTCATCTTTTATGAGGTTTAACAACAACAAAAAGGTAGCCTCATGCTCCCAATGGTATTTCAGCAGTAATTTTCAATTTTGGTCATGGTTTCATACATGATGGGCCACTTCTTTAATTTTTATTTTAAATAATTGAGGCTTTGCAGTGCTTGTTTTTTATTTTATTATTATTATTATTATTTATTTTTGAATGTTTTTAAAATTAGGGTACCAAGCCTACAAGGCTAAGTAACCTATTGTTTTCCTTCTGTTTATTATTAATATTCTTCCACCAGCAATTTTTTTCTTTTTTTTGCTTTAATATTCATTTTCTTGGCAACCGTTCGTCCTATCGACACCAAATTTTCACCGTAGTATGTATCTTTTTTCGTATAATATTTAATTGATAATTATGATGTCATAGGTCGCATGGTATGGGCGCCATCTTTGAAAAAACGAAAAACTTTGGACCTCTGTATTTCCGAAACTGCACAATGGAAAAAATTGAAACTTTGTACATGACAAGAACTGCACATGGGGAAAAAGTTTGATTTTTCATGACATCGGTGAAGTGGTATCCCGGTGAAAATCGACACGTAGAACTCTACATCCAAAAAATTGTATCGAGCGTCATCTACGCGACTAATGGAAGAAAAAAAAAATATCATGACGTGTGCCAAACCCACCGTCCCAAACCCACCGTCCCAAACCCACCAATTCTGGTCACATGGTTTGGCAGCCATACTGTTTTGAAAATTTTTTAAAATCCTATTCTCCATAATGGCTGGACAGATTGAGGTGAAACTTTACTCACATGCTCCCCAAGACATGCTTGTACAAGGTTGTTAATTTCGAATTGATCGGTCGCATGGTTTGGTGGCCATATCAAATTTACCCTAAAACCTTCAAAATAAAACCTGAAGAGTTGTGGAGCGCCTTCAAGACCACCGTCCTTGATGTTGCCGGTGGATGCCTTGGAGCTCACCGCAGGGAAAAGAAGAATTTTGTCTCTCAAGGGACACTGGATACCATTGACCAGAGTCGCAGGGCCAGGCTGAATGGCAGAGCTGAGCTGTTCAGGGAGCTGAGGCGTAAAACTGTACGTGCACTGAGGGTGGACAAGGAGGCCTATGTGCGAGGAATCTGTGAGGGGGTAGAGCATCACCTGTGGACAGGTGATTCTCGTCCCGCTTACAGGGGAATTCGCGCATTACGTTCATCCAAGCCCATCCCTCGGAGCACTACAGTTCGAGCAGAGAGTGGTAGGCTCTTGACAGAGGAGTCTGAAGTGAAGGCCCGCTGGGCCGGTTACTTTGAGCGGTTGTACCATGCTGATCCCCCAACTGTCGAGTTGGACGTCAAGGGTGTTACAATCCCTGTTGCTGACCCTTGAATCAACTGTGGTCCACCTACGCTTGTGGAAACACGGGCTGCGGTGAACCAGTTGAAACGGGGCAAAGCTCCAGGGATCTGTGGCATCCATGCCGAACTTCTCAAGGCTGGTGGAAATGCTGCACTCGTGTCGTTGCATGCAGTTTTGTGCTCTGCCTGGAACACAGGCATCATCCCAACTGACTGGAAGAGGGGCCTTGTTGTCCCTCTCTGGAAAGGGAAGGGTGATCGCCAAGACTGCAACAACTACCGAGGGGTGACGCTGCTCTCAGTGCCGGGCAAGGTCTTTGCTCGGATAATTCTCGATAGGGTTCGCCACCATCTGCTTGAGCACCAGCGTCCAGAGCAGTCAGGCTTTACACCAAAGAGGTCAACGATTGACCGTATCCTTGCACTTCGTGTCCTCACTGAACGCAGACGAGAGTTTCGGCAGGGGCTGCTTGCAGCCTATGTTGATCTCTAAAGCGTTCGATTCAGTGAATCGGGATGTCCTCTGGAGGATTCTTGGTCTTCGTGGGGTGCCACCAAAACTGATCGATCTGATGTCTGAACTCTACTCTGGTACTGAGAGTGCTGTGAAGTGTGGTGGTACCATCTCTGACTTATTTCCAGTTGTTACTGGAGTTCGTCAGGGATGTGTACTTGCCCCCACACTTTTCAGCACTTGTATGGACTGGATTCTAGGGAGGATGTCGGAGAGATCAAGTTGCGGTGCGTCATTTGGGAATGTCAAGATCTCGGACCTTGACTTTGCAGATGATGCAGTCATCTTTGCGGAGACTTTAGACATCCTCTTGGGGGCCCTCGAGGTGCTGAATGAGGAGTCGGAGCCGTTGGGATTACGGGTTTCTTGGGTCAAAACTAAGATCCAGGCTTTCGGTGACATCTTGGATGCTGCTGTCCTGTCTGTGTCTGTTTGTGGTGAGGATGTTGAGGTCGTGGAGAGATTCACTTACCTTGGCAGTGATATTCATGTCTCTGCTGGCTGCGAGTCAGAGGTCAATAGACGTCTGGGTCGGGCCTGGGGAGTTATGGATTCACTGGATCATGGGGTGTGGTGCTGCCGGTACCTGTGCGGGAGGACGAAAGTCCGAGTCTTCAGGTCCTTGGTACTTCCAGTCTTGCTCTATGGGTGCGAGACTTGGACTCTGACCAAGGATCTGAGACGGAGACTTAATTCCTTTGGTACCAGGTCTCTTCGGAGAATCCTTGGCTATCGCTGGTTGGATTTTGTGTCCAACGAGCGGTTGCTGAGAGAGACTCGGATGAGATTTGTTACCTGCATAGTCCGTGAGCGTCAGTTGCGGCTGTATGGACATGTGGCTCGTTTTCCTGACTCTGATCCTGCTCACCAGATTCTCTCAGCGAGGGAGTCTCATGAGTGGAGGAGGCCAGTGGGTCGACCACGTGCCTCATGGTTGCAACAGGTTGACCATCATCTCAAGGAGATGGGGATGGGCCTGGCATCTGCCTGGGGGATGGCCAGACGGAGGCCCCTGGAGTACCGGCGGAAAGTGGACGCAGCGACGTGCTGTTCTGGTACATGCTCCCATACCTGACCTGACCTTCAAAATCTTCTTCTCCAGAATGGCTGGTCAGATCGAGGGGAAACTTCACACACACATTCTCTGAGTTTGTTTTGGGATACAAATTTGTTCATGAATAATTATTGCTGGGTCACATGGTTTGGCAGCCATATTGGATTTACGAAAAATTAAATGTTTTCTCTGGAACCACTTATCCTATTGAAGCGAAACTTTGAAACTATCGTCTAACGTCATTGCTGCATATCGGGAAATATTATGATATCACAAGTCATGTGGTTTGGTGGCCATCTTGGATAGAAAAATGCACCTAATCCGATTAACACAAAACTTAAGCTTGATCCACTACCCCATTAGAGGCAGAATTTAAATTTATTAGGCCATCAGCCTTAGGCTGTGTCGTGCAATTTCGTTCCACTCATTGGGGGGGGGGAGGGGTGGACAAAGCCTTGATAATATGATAGTTTATATCCAAATACATACGTATCCAAAAGTTCTCCACTCAAATAGCTGCAGTTATTGTGTATTTTCATCTTTAAAATCAAAGCATTCGCCGCGCTCTTTCATTTGAATTTTCTCCACACGGATCACGTGACACCTCGACAGCCAATAGACGCTCCCCAGTGTATTATTCACCAGGACAATGTAGCAAACGAAAAGTCAAACGTTTTACATCTGTAAGATGGGATAAATGGAGAGAAAGTGTCAAATGGCTCGTCTTAGACAGTCACGAACGACGTTTAGCCGAGAGTGCCGGTGTAAAGATTTCAAGTTACCCCCGGGGGTAGCTTGAAATCGATTTCATCCTACCCCCTACAATTTCAGATTACCCCCCTCAAAACATTTATTTATGTAAGTTTATTTACAAAAAATAGTAATTTAATTGATATTGAAAACTAATTAGGGAAAAACCATTGACCACGTGACAGCCTTAAAAGAGTTTGCAATGAATTTTGATTTTATTATGAATGATTTTATTTTAATATTGTTATTAATTGAAATCAGTATTTCTCATACAGTTATAGTTTTTGCCACATTTTTATGAAATCCTTCTTCGATATAGTTGATACAAATAGACATACTGATATATCTTTTAAACCAACTCAGACTATACTTGAAACAACCCAATGAAATCAATGTATAACAAAGGCAATGAAAACAGCTTATTTTTAATTCACAATTTCGTTGTGGTGGTGGTGGTGGTCGTATGGCAGCTCAGCTGCCGGGGTAGCTCTCATTTCTTGAAGCACGACTGTGTCGCTGATGCAGTGCCCCTCGAGCAGTACACACACTGGAAGTGGTACTCATTTCGCCGACCTCGGAAGGATGACAGACTGAGTGTGTAGCCTGGTGTTGGCTCAGTGGTTAGGGTGGCGACTTGGGATCCTTGGGTCCTGAGTAGTGGTTAGCGTGGTGGCTTGGGACCCTTGGATCCTGAGTCGTGGTTAGGGTGGTGGCTTGGTATCCTAGGGTCCTGAGTAGTGGTTAGGGTGGTGGCTTGGGACCCTAGGATCCTGAGTAGTGGTTAGGGTGGTGGCTTGGGATCCTAGGGTCCTGAGTAGTGTTTAGGGTGGTGGCTTGGGACCTTAGGATCCCAAGTCGCCACCCTAACCACGCTACACACTCAGCCTGTCATGCTTCCGAGGTCGGCGAAATGAGTACCAGTTCCAGTGTGTGTACTGGTAGAGGGGCACTGCATCAGCATCAGTCATGCTTCAAGAAATGAGAGCTACCCCGGCAGCTAAGCTGCCATACGACCACTACCACCACAACGAAATTGTGAATTAAAAATAAGCTGTTTTCATTGCCTTTGTTGTACATTGATTTTATTGCTTTGTTTCCATAATTGTAAATATAGTCTGAGTTGGTTAAAAAGATATACCAGTATGTCTATTTGTATCAACTATATCGAAGAAGGATTTCATAAAAATGTGGCATAAACTATAACTGTATGAGAAATACTGATTTCAATTAAAACAATATTAAAATAAAATCATTCATAATAAAATCAAAATTAATTGCAAACTCCTTAAAGGCTGTCACGTGGTCAATGGTTATTCCCTAATTAGTTTTCAATATCAGTTAAATAACTTTTTTTTTGTAAATAAACATGCATAAATAAATGTTTTGAGGGGGGTAATCTGAAATCATAGGGGGTGGGATGAAATCTATTTTGGATTACCAGGAGGTAACTTGAAAGGGGGGTAGCTTGAAATCTTTACACCGGCACAGCAGGTACAATCGGCCCATGATCGATGTTAGTCCTCCCGCGCCAGCACTCTCGGCTAAACGTCGTTCGTGACCGTCTAAGACTAGCCATTTGTTGACACTTTCTCTCCATTTATCCCATCTTACAGACGTAAAACGTTTGACTTCTTCGTTTGCTACATTGTCTTGGTGAATAATACACGGGGGGGAGCGTCTATTGGCTGTCGAGGCGTCACGTGATCCGTGTGATGAAAATTCAAATGAAGGAGCGCGGCGAATGCATAGATTTTTTTTTTTTTTTCAAGATGAAAATGCACAATAACTGCAGCTATTTGAGTGGAGAACTTTTGGATACGTATGTATTTGTATATAAACTATCATATTATCAAGGTTTTGTCTACTCCCCCCCCCCCACCCCTCAATGAGTGGAATGAAACTTGATTTTTCAGGCACTTTCTGAGCCATGGCTGATGGCCTATATGATGCCATCGGTCATTTCTGGTTCATCAGCCATATTGGATTGAAAATTATAAAATTAAAAAAATCTTTTATTACTTTGTGTTCAGTTTATTTAATCACCAATTCAATTGATACCAACTCTGTTTTCAGGAAAAATTGATTAAATGCTTATGTAATAAATATATTCAATGTGATGTGTTACTCAGTCTATAACTCATCAATCCTGTGTTGTATCAAAACTGGTACCCAGTCATCACTACCAGCAGTTATAAGGTGGCAGTTCTAGTTATTATTGAACTTCCAATTTTCTATGCCATCTACTATGTGTGAATGCAGTACCAAGAGGAAGTTGTGGAGTTGAATGAAGTGGCACGTCATCGACCACACTCTGCTTTAGTCCTGGGCATACAACAGGAGAACCGGCAGATCCGGGAGCTGCAGCAGGAAAACAAGGGTGAGGAGGTTGTGGGACCCGTCGTGTGTCTGTCGGTCGCACCGTATAATGTGATGCATTGGTTGGATGTAAGCTTTCAAATCGTTTTCAAAATATAACGAGTTTGATTACCACATTCACACTATCATCTCCTTGTTGGTACATTAAGAGTACTTTAGTGTTAGCTTGAACAAGTAGTTTATGATGAATAGTGCTTGGATACAGAACTGAACTGGAAGATGATGCAAATACTTGGTCACAAGTTTTGTTGAGAGTTATCTTTGTCTTTGGATAAGTTTTTCAGAGGCAGGGATAGGAAAACACTGGCTAAGACAGATATGTTTGTCCTTGTCTAGTTTGCTTTTAGATCACCTGGAATGTACTGTGACGTCCACGGGACTTGAACAGTCCCGCCAACGTAGAATGAGCCGAAACGATGGAGGCGGTTTATTTTTTATAACCCAAAGATGGCAGTTTTAATCGCTCTACAGCAAACGGGACGAGAAAGGTGGCACGAGTCGCTTTTCACTGAGTTAATAATGTTTATTTCTCTAACCAGAAATAATAATAAGACTCGGCAAGAGGAGGGATCCGGGGCGATTCGACGGGATGGTGGTGTGGGTTCGGGCGTGGGGAAAACACAAACAATTCCAATGGATATACAAATCTCAAACCCTCTAAGGTGCCAGGTACAGGTACACACACACACACACACACACACACACACACACACACACACACACACACACACACACACACACACACACACACACACACACACACACACACACACACACACACACACACACACACACACAACGTAGCTGGCCCGTGGTGTAGACGCAACAGTCCCTGGATTGGCGCCGGATGAGCTGGCGTTGCGCTCGTCAGGGGCAGGAGACACCGTGGTGGTGTCGACCTCCTGGTGTCGGCCCAAGTCCGCTCACAGCCGCCAGGGAGCCAGTTCTGGCGCCAAGATGCGAGCAGGAGAGGGAGGCAAGTCCGCCCGCCGTTCGGCCCCGTACTCCGAGCCAGCAGAAGTCCAGAGCCAACCGAGGTGAGGGACGAGGCACAGCAAGGCCACGAGACACGACTAATCGAGGAACGAACCAGCGCAATCAGAGAGCACGCTCCGAGACCCCCAGCCTCGACAAGACGGTTTATTTTTTATCAATCTTCTTCTTTCACCTCTTTTCCCCGAACAGAACCTTTTTATCCTCGAGTCCTCGTCACTTCCAATCGAGCCGTTTTATTGGCCCTCCGCTGTCGCCTTCCGCCAATCGTGATCAAGGGGCGGAGCCATCCGCAGCACTGTCCTGTTACGTCACGGCAAGCCTCCAGGGAATACTAAAAGGGTTTACGCAGACACACTTACCCTAACCCGTCTCCCTATCTAATTACGTGACAATTATCATTTCCCCCTTGAAGAAATGAACATTTACTAGACAACTTATCACCACTGAATTGCTACTTATTACATTGAGATCCTGGTAAACTCGAACAGCATGGCATACCTAATTAAACATCCTAATTACCCTTTGAATGCATACCCCCCCTCAGACGTAACAGTACTTTCTGGGAGCTTATGGGATGGCGTGTCCCCCGTCCCTTGTCCGTCCGTCCACAAATACTTGCAACTTCTTCTCTGAAACTACACATATGATTTCGATGAAACTTACCACAACGTTCATCACCCTGTATGTATCAAAGTTTGTTCATGGCATTTTAAATATATAATCGGGCCCTAAGGGGGTCTATAGGGGTAGCCCCCCAAAATAGGTATTTGCTTTCTTCTTAGAAACTACACATGCAATTCTGATGAAATTTGTCCACCTTCTTCATCACCTGTGATGTACTTGTTTATTCATAACATTACCAAAAAAATGTGGTGAAGGGGTTCTACGGGGGTTGGGTGTCCGGTGGGGGGGGGGCATGCAAAATATGTATTTGCTTTTTTTTCTGATACCACACACACAATTTTGACGAAACTTGACAACAACATTTATCACCCGTGATGTACCAAAATTTGGTCACTGCATTACAAAAAATAAAATCCATAGTTATTTACTTTCTTCTCCATTACATATTTTGTGGGTCATCCATGCCGCCCAGTGGTTCCCTGGTTATCTTATCCAGCCACTACCAGGTGAGCACTGGGGGTGGGGGGGGGTGTATTGCCCCTATTATTATATTAATACGCTAAGCCATATTTTGTGGACGTATCTCCTCCGAAACTGCCGGACGGATTGTCGCCACTTTGGGCATGCGGACTCTCTGTGGTCTAATGTACAGCATAGGCTATGTGAGATCTCGCCAGACGGACAGGTTTGGGAATTTTGAGCGATTTTCTAATTTTTACATTCGTTTGCATGGCGATGTGTGATGTCACCGCTGAAAGGCGACATGCCACTCCTAGAAAACAGCGTCTGCAATGTAAAACCCTCTTCTGCACGTGCTGACTACCTCAGAAGGTGCATTTGACACAAAGAATGTAACAAGAAACATTGTATATAAAGAAATTCTATAAATCACATTGTGAACACTGGATATATTAACGTCTTCACAAACCCTCACTTTAGAAACTTCGTGATCCACGCGGGTTTGGCTTGTGTTTATTACGACAAAGTTTCTAGGCTCATGGAAAACACCAGGATTTGGGGGTGTCCACTAACATCGACAGGAGTAAGAATACATTTAATGGATATGCAAACATGACCTGTTGGGTATGGTAGGAGGTTGGTAGGAATAAAGTAAAATAAAAAGATGATGAACAAAAATGCTAGATGTTATGTGATTGTGGCAAGCTGCAATCTTGAAGCAGTAAAGAGAGGTTGGGAGGCAGGTGATTTGACGGACACTCCCTCCCCCCCCCCCCCACACACACACACGCACGTTAAAAGAGTGAAAGCGAGCAAGAAGCCTGGACTTTAACAAAGAGGGCCTTCCAGGATGACCACGTTCACCCTGGTCGAGCTCGAGAATGGCCAATGGTTGAAATGACAGGAGTTATGTGGCGTTGGAGGGCGGGGGCACAATGAGAGACTGTAGAAGACCGAAATATCGACCGTGAGAACAAATTGTGCCACTTACAACAACCTCTTGATGGGCAATGCCAATTATGTTTCAATATTTCAGTGTGGTGTTGGTGTTGGCGATGACTCACCTACTCTTTGCAAAGGACACCATAGAATCTTTAACACCCATCAACAAATGCTGACAGATGGGACACCCGTTTAACGTCCATCCAAGGGACGGCACACACATTGATGAATCACCCTGCCTGTAAAACACCGGGATGACAGTTTATAGCAGTCGGGAATCAAACGCAGGTGAGACAGCTTAGAGGTGAGTAACAATGTTCGAATATGTTTTGGAAAAAATAATAAAAATGACGTTTGTCAGACATGGGAAGTTCAAGAGCCACTGTGCAAGGACTTTATTGTCAAATCCCACATTTTCCCACTGATGTACCTGTTGTTTTTTTTTTTGGTGGTTTTTTTTTTGTTAACTGAATATTATCAATAGACAGTAGAAAGATTTGGGGAACAGTTTAATTACTTTGTGTTACAGAATTACACATACAGGTGTTTGTGTTCCAACTCGGAATGATAATAATTCCCTTTTTAGGTCATCTCTATCATCTCAGTACAGATGACGTAATAATAA
>NC_140961.1:109316655-109359155 GCF_056783735.1 Eptatretus burgeri | reverse complement strand
CCTACAAATACGGGCAGCAGAGAAGAATGGGGAAGATTTGGCCACCGACTTGCATTGAGGGGTATGACCACCATGAAGAGGTGTCCCCAATAGTTGCTGTTTTGTGTAGTTATCAAAACAGTTAGCATCGGTAGAGTCAGGGCCTTGTAATGATTATAGCATACTAGCAAAAGTACCCACCGACAGTGATGTGAAAAGTTTAAGTTAATCTATCAGTTTGAATTATTTCATGGAATTTTAAACGGTTAATTGCGTTGCACTCAAAAAAAAATCCAGCCTTTTCAATTTGAGACCATTTGGTCATCATGTTTACCAAACATTGTTAAGTTGGTCACTGTAACCTCAATTCATGGCCTCTGAGGCCTCTGCCACATAGCACATGTTACTTTTCGCACAGTATGGTATCTGTACCCCGAGTGTGGAGTTTGAGTTTGTTGTTTTAAAGATATGGCAGACAGAGAGGGAGATGGAGAGATTGAGATTCATGTATATATGTATATACAGTCCAATATAATGTTTTAAAGGATAATCAATGGCTGAACACCAAGGCTTCTTTTCAATTGTCAATAAAGTTGAATGTCACCTGGATTTTGGTTGAAACCAACAGTACATGATGAAGGTTCTGCTGGTGGTGTTTTCTTTGCAGAGTTGCTGATGTCACTGGACGAACATCAGTCTGCTTTAGAACTGATCATGACCAAGTATCGTGAACAGATGGTATCCCTTCTGACCTCTAATAAGTCAGAGGATAGCAAAATCATTGGTACACTTCAAGAACTGCACAACAAGGTCATCATTTGTTATTTCCTTTTTGGCTTTGCATCATTTATATTAAGCTGATGGACTGACAATACTTGATTTTGCTATTTCTTTGCCCTATTTTGCAATACCAAATGCTTAACTGCCAACATACAAGAACAGTATTTAATGTATCTCAATATTGTCTTCCATACCATCTCATCTGGGGATCTGTGTTGTGGTCATGGTGTAATTGATCTCACACGTTCCCAGAGAGATTTGAGAGGCCATTGGAATCTGTTGGTGTATGAGTCCACATGTAGATAGACTTTACATGTTGTCGACAGGTGGACCTCGACACAGTTTGACAAAGTTGTGTAATTTGACAACATTTTAAACAATAATTTAACCACAAGTAGGTTTTATACCTTGAATATCAATGATGCCCAAGTTAGCCATGCCTTTCATGTGTTTGTCCACATCGTATGTGGTTTGAGGTGTGCTGCAAGGCCTATAGACTCAACTAACAGCCCTGGCCGACCTTGGACACTGTTTTGGTGTTTATTTGTCTTCTCATTGTTTGGTTATTCTTCTTATTTTAAACTTTGTTACATTTATCTTAATTATCTTGCCAAAACGAAGTTTTTGCAAGATATGTTAGTCAGCTTGTATGTTTTATTTATTTATTTTTTGTTTGTTTGTTTGTCTCTAATCACGTATAAAAAAAACTCTGCAGAGCACAGTTATCATTGGAAATTTTTGTAACTTCGCATATCAGAGGCCTATAGAGGTCCCTTTCAGTGCACAAAATTTTGAAGGTCAAGGTCACTTTGTCGCAAATCAGGGGAGTCGACGAAACCCTTATTTTTCGAGTAATTTTGATCGGATCGTCTTCAAACTTCATGGGAATGTAGTTCATGGTCTGGCGCTCAGCTGATTAATTTTTGGTGGCGATTGGCCTTGACCTTCATATGTTTTTTTTTTTTTTTTTGGTCTGTAATCATGTATAAATCACTCTGCAGAGCACAGTTATCATTGGAAATTTTTGTAACTTCGCATATCAGAGGCCTATAGAGGTCCCTTTCAGCGCATAAATTTTGAAGGTCAAGGTCACTGTCGCAAATCAGGGGAGTCGATGAAACCCTTATTTTTTGAGTAATTTTGATCGGATCGTCTTCAAACTACATGGGAATATAGTTCATGGTCTGACGCTCAGATGATTAATTTTTGGTGGCGATTGGCCTTGACCTTCATGGTTAGCGCCTGAGGTCAAATATATTTGAACCCAAGGTCAAATTTTCAAGTTTTAGGAACCATATCGTGTAGTACCTCAAATTGAATACCTCTGAGTGCTTTCTAGATATGTCAAGCTTGAGACATTATGACGTCATTTGGTGACGTTATGAGGCAAAAGCATATTTTTCATGGTTACTCTGCAGTACGATTCTCATCGGAATCTCTCGTAGGCAGATATTCCTCAAGGTGTCGCTCCTGGTGGATAGCAGCTCTGTTCACCTCAGTGTGACCTTAAAGAAGTCACACGTGGTCACCTTTTGGCAAGATACAGGTCACCCTGCAGGTGACATTGGTTTATTTTTTTTGTTACTTTTTTACACCTCATCAAAGATTTACCTAAAGTAGGTGGTAAGGTCTGTTCAGAAAATGGCACATTATTTTTTTTTCCTTATGTTTAAATATTTCACTTCTTATCTTGATATGAAAATTGTGTGATCTTCAAAATGTCTAAGTTGTTTATTTGTCAACTGCCTTTTACAGTTGCAGTTTTCTTTGGTCTTTTCCTGCAGCACCTTCATGAAACTATTATTGTACAAGCTATATATAAACTATTCCTGCATAAGTTTCACATTATGTCAACCAAACTGCCTTGCTCGGATTAGGTTGGCACATCGATCATCGTGTTGATGCACATGTTCAACTTTTTTGTATACCATCATGGCTCGTGGAAAAGCGAGAACAGAACGTGTCAGGCAGGACGTAACAGAACAAAAGGAACAGTTTATGGAGAGGGGGTAAATGTATCAACAGCAGGGTTGATAAACAAAATTGAGGAAGACTTGGACAAAGAAGGGATGTGGGGAAGGGTGCACAGGGTGGAAAAAATGGATACAGAAACAAACTCTGAGGGAAGAAAAACTCAACATTTGGAAGGAGGTTGTGGGAGGGGGGGGCGTGGCTAGGAAATCATGGTTTTGGATGGGGGGAGCGGAGGGGTGTTGGTGAACGGTCGTTTTGGAGTCAGTGTGAGATTTGTTAGGATTGAAAGACATATTCTAAGTGTTTGACCAGCTTTTGATTCTCTGGAGAGAGGGTGGAGTCACAATTGTGGAGAGGAGGGTGATCTGAAGAGACAGCATGCTGCTTGACTGCCTTTCTGAAGGGTGAAGGATTTCGTGGCAGAGGGTGGAGGCATTATCAAATAGATAGATAAAGGGGGTTTTCCAGACAGTTGGAGGGATCGTTGATGAAGATTAGGAATAGGCCGAGGCCACGAACACTGCCATGGGGCACTCCAGCCTTGACAGTGAGAGAAAATGAAAGGATTTCATTGAGAGCTGCACATTGGCCATGAGAGTAGAGGAAGTCAGTATCCCAAGAGTGGAGTTGTCCTTGGATGCCATTGTCAAAGAGTTTGGAGAGCAGGGCGGCGTGCCAGGTTATTGAATTTGAAAGCTCGAGAGATGGCCCCAATCACATGTCTGATATTGGCCTCCATACATTGTTGGGAGAGTAGAAGCAGCATGTCCAAGGTGTAGTGACCAGCTCTGAATCTGAATTGATATGACATTGGGCCATTGAAGAAAAAGGAAGGATTTTATCTACATTGCTGATGATTGAACAGAAGCTGATTGGTCTGTAGTTCAGGGGATTAGTTTTTGCATGTTTATGTAACATCCAAGTGGATGGAAGATTACCTTGGATAAATGATAGGGTGAAAAGAGCAGAAAGAGGATATTCAGGAGCAGCAGAGCAGATTTTTAGGACACATGAACTGAAGCTATCCAGTCCAGTAGCAGCGTCAGAGTTTAGGATTGCCAGAAACTCTCCACCTTCTCAGGTGCAAAAGACAGATTGTCCAGGAGCAGTTGGGTATGACTGGGAAGGGTTGAAACAGAGAGTGAGGGGTTGGGGACACAAGATTTGGAAGCAAATGCAGAATTGAGGCATTCGCCCTTTTCACGAGCGGAGTCAGCTGCAGCACCATTTGATGAGAGCGGAAGGATGGAAGGGGAGCATATGCCAGTGCCAGGTTTTAGAGGAGGGTGACAAATTTGAAAGTTCAATCTAGAGGTTGGACAGATGGTGTTTTCTGGCTGTTCTGAGAGTAGACACAAACTTGAGTGCATTCGACTGGTATTTCTGTAAAAGTTGTACACAGCATAAATGTTTAGGTAGCATTTAAATCACCAATATGAGAAAAATAGAGTTGGGATGGGTGGTTAAAAGTTGGCTCATGTTGTCTAAGAAAAATGTAGATGGAGTTGTCAATGTTTGGAGGACTGTTCAACACAGACAATCGAGGTGGAAGTGGAGGGGAAGTCGCAGCCAAAAGGTATTCCTGGGGGTTTGGAGGTGTAAGATCGTTACACTGCCAGTGAGAAATTGAGTTATTGATTAAAGTGCAACTCAGCTGCCAGAGTGGGGGGTTTAAACCTATCAAAGTTGAGGAGGCTGTGGATAGACATAAAGGAATCGGAGATGTCCTGTGGGAAGAAGGATTCTGTTAAACAGATGACATCTTGTTTATCAGCAGTGGCATGAATTGAGAGATCTTTCATTTTGGAGCAGAGATCTTGGATGTTTGAGGTCCACAGAGTTGGGGAGAAGGGAGGAGGTGGTGTTGGCAGGATGCAGTAATGTGAAGGGGATGAAGCTGGGAGGGAGCCTGGGATGGGTCAGGATGAAAGGGAAGCTAACTTCCATAACTCTGACCAAATGTCAAAGGACACTTTAATTTATTACTTAACAAGCCTTGTCGTGTATTTCAGCACATAGTGAAGAACAAGGATACAACTAGGGGATGAACAAAAATTATGGGGGTGTATAACAACCAAGAAGGATGTACAACAACCATTCCAGTTGCGAGATTTGACCTTGAGTGCATTCGACTGGTATTTCTGTAACAGTTGTGCACAGCGTAAATGTTCAGGTAGCATTCCCATTGTTCTGTTTCAGATCATCATTTCCCAGAGAAAAGAGTTGATGATATTTGAATGGGGAATTAAAATTGTCTGTCAGAGAGTAGGTACCCCCATCAGGATTATTTCAACCACCTGAGCCATCTACAAATCCATTTTTGGGAACATCTTGAAGTAGAATACCTTGTTTGTACCACAAAATATTCCATTGTAAGCAGTAGAGCAATGTGAGGTATTTTGAGCTGCGTGTAAAGTTGATGGTTTCTCCTTCCTCGTGGTGCTGTGGACTACATGATTGCTTAACCGTATGTATGCAGGACAGGTCATCGAAGGCCTGCTCCTGAGGATGGCGTCTAGTTTCTTGTAGTACCGACCTGTTTTTTGGCGTTACCCCTCTTTTCCTATTATAATTAATCCTTTATTTGGTTCAATGTCAATGTTTCCTTTTGTATGCAAATTGTATCCCGGTATTGTTTACAGGACGATGCACACCCTTTAATAACAGCTGTGACTGAATACCTCTGAATTCCTTGCAGGCTGAACTGCTGTAAATTTCAAATTATGTTAATTGTGGAGGAGGGGAGTGGTTGGAGTTTGGCAGAATTGAGGCATTGGCATGGACTGTGTGCTTGCATAGTTTTAGAAGTATTTCTTGTATTCATCTATGTTTAGAGCAAAGTTGTTTGGTGCATAGCCAGCTTAGGGGTGCAGGCTTGGTCCAAATGAGAGTTTAGATTGGGTAAGCATGTCTCGTATGGTGTGCTCCACTTCAAAATGGCGGCCCGACGCTTGCTTTTAGCAGCTGGCCCACTGCATCTGGGCCAGCGATTGGCTCTGGTGTGCCCTGACGTGCCCCTTGTGGTTGATGGTGAGGTGTGGCCCGGGCAACATTGTGGACATGCCCGTGGAGGGCATGATTGCTTGCTGCCATTTGTGAGGAGGCCCATTGATTGAGCGGCATCTTGAAGTGGGCGATGAGTGGCCCCGGAAGAACAGTGGGGTAGGGGGAAACGAGATGATTGGAGTCCCAAGTCTTTTTGTGTCGTTTGTTCTGTTTTGTGGAGTTTCCTCCACTTGGTTGAGTTGGTGCTGTTCACTGCCATTCACTTCTGTAAAGGCTCCTCCTGTTGGCCGTTTGGAGGAAAGAAAGCCTTGTGGTACTGCAGGCTGGTCATCCTTTCTGCATGTTTTCTTGCCTGCTTGTGCCCCAGCATCTTGACCTGCATTTCAGTGGTATTGTTGCGGAAATGGGCCCTTAGTGGGTTATTAAATATAGGATTAGCCCAGATCCCCCTTTAATGCATGTTTAGCCAAGTTGTTTGGTAATCAGATGTTACATGTGTCAGGAGGTGTAGCAGGCTGTCCAGTGTTCACACAGTGGTGGTGTACCGAGAGGCGCCGTTATTCTTCTTCCTTCCCCCCTCCGAACCAGCCCCCGCCCAGCGCTCTGACAGAGTCGGTCAACGAGACGTGTCAGCAACCCATTGGCGGAGAGCGGCTGCAAACTCGAAGGATGGACCTATCATGGGTCCCCAGAGACGGTCCGTAAGTCCTGCCCCAAAAAGGCAAGAGGAACTGGCTGCTGTGTCGAGTCTGCGATCTGCTTCATGAGGAGTGGTTTGGTCGGCTGTTCCTCCTCGGTTATGGATCCAGCCTGAGGTCATCCACAGGTTCATTCTGAGTCCAGTCACGGAGCCTCTGACTGTCCTGACTCCCTGCACGGCTCGACACGTCTTTCATCCTATTGATCCGTCTGCGGAGCCCAACACCAGGATTGGCCGAGTCTGGTGTACGGGTCAGACCTGGATTCACATACTGGACCTTGTGAGAAACCAACTGGAACACACCATAGATCTTTCTCTCCTGTGCCGTCGACCTTACGGGGGCTGAACGCGCCGAGGCTGGTGCGTAAGCGGTGCGACAAAAGGAGGCCATCGCTGCCATCTTGCCACGCTGCATGCTCGAGCTTGGGCGCTCAAATCCGACATCGGCTTGTCACTAGCCGCATTCGTGCCTTCGACACTTTTCCTCTCGTCCATGAGGTGTCACCGAGTATTCCGTGTCTTGTCTGCTTGTTGTCCAGGCCTAAGGTTTATTTCGCTAGGGCTCCCTTCGAAACCCGTATCCGTAGCTCCCTAGTTAAGAGCGGGTTATAGATTAATTATAACGTTCGTGAATGCTTTGCTTGTGTCGTGTGTCCCCAATAAATCTGGCAGATTCATACGAAAGTTGCTGCCTTGAATTTATTCGTGCCTTGCTGAGAGACGATCGTTCAATTCTTATATAAAACCAAATGGGCTACGGACTGACAGACTTCGCTCGGTCTCTGACAAACCCAGTCTGTAGCCGGGGTCTATATCCCCAGCTGGCAAGGCCCAGGTGTACTTTGGTGTCATGATCCGAGGCACGTGACCAGAGACCTGTGCTGAACTAGCCGGTGTGCAACCCTGAGACGGCGGTGCTGTTAAGTGACGCCGAATCGTCAACATTTGGTGTCCGGAGTGGAGTGCGAATCCCTCCACCGCCGAATCCATAACAGTATCACATGCCACCACCTGTGGGGCTTCCATACGAAACCTGGTCCGATTTGTGTGAGTGAAAATGATGTCCTCATGGCTCCCTCGATTCATACACTGTTCTGTTGAGTTGTTATTTTTTGTTCCAATGTCGTGGCTCTCTCTCTCTCTCGCTCTCTCTCGCACTCTCGCTCTCTCTTCTCCATTTGTATTATCTTGTGATTCAATGAAGTATTCATCTATCTTTTAGAACGTGCATCCGCTTTGTTCTGCATCCTGCCATGCTGTGCTAAAAACCGTTTTGGTTCATTGGCTATTCTCCGTGGGGTTCAATCGAGTTTATTGTAATTCTGGTAACGAGCGTGTTTCGACACTCGTTAAAACCATCCAAACCAAACCGCTGGGCCTCGTTAATTTGCTTGTCCGCAAGGCGACTGCCAAGGAATTTTGCACTTTCCACATCCGACTGGTTGATGATCGTGGTGAGGGCCTGTAAACAGGACAATTTCTTTCTTCCAAAAGCATTGCCACTTTTGTGAGATTGAGGAGTTGCTAACACGGTCCTTAGCTACATCCATGCTTTTGTCTTCCTCGGGGTTAAAGAGGGCTGGAAATGTGATGATGTTGCTGTTCCACCTGCTGAAATGAAGTTGGAATGCCTCCCATAGGGACACTTTGCTGGCTCGGTTGAAGATTGGGTTGCCTTATGGAAGTAGAGATGTCGGAAAAGGTGGTGTTTTAAGGTTTCAACATGGGTGGGGGTTGGGGGGGGGGGGAGTTGGTGATTTGATGCTCTTTTATCTTCTATCTATATTTTTATACGATTAATGAACAAACTGCCATGGTTTCCGAGACACGTGGCGGAGGGATGAGTCTGAGCTTTGGCACACATGTCCAGTATTGCTTCGGATTCCAAATGTCCCCTTTTGGAACGGATCCATTATCGGAGTTCTGTGACAAAAGGGTCCAAAATTGCTGTGATGGGTCCCCAACTTGAAACGGCCTATAACCCCCCCCCCCCCCCAGCATATGAACACCGGACGAATAGCATGGCGAGATGGAGTGCCTGCAACCGCTCAGCCAATAGCGTGCCAACATTTCCAACCGCGTTCATAAAGCGAGACCCTGTTTATTTCCTCCCAGGCCTTCTAGACTGTAGTGAGCATTCTGTAAGCCACAATATTCCGAAACATAAAAATGCAGACACGCGTGCAACAGCAGTACGAAATAGGAAGCGCAGCTTTCAAAATAATATCTCGCCACGCGCGCTCGGTGAATTGCGAGACTACAATGAGGGAGCATTTCCCCCCATACACAGCATTGGCAAGATGGACACTATGTGCTCTTCCTGTGGCGCGTACATGTGGAAAGCTGAACTGCATTCCGGTTGCCTCGGGGTGAACGCTAAATTTTCCACTTGCTGTATGCAAGGAAAAATTGTTCTTCCCAACATCAGTGAACCACCTCCCCTCTTGCAACACCTTTTCACTGACTGCACACCTGAAGCAAGGGATTTTTGATCCAACATTTGGGCACAAAACTCGAGTTTAGCATTCGCGTCATTGGGTGTACAGGAAGATGTGTTACCTACAAGGAGCCCATATACGTTCAGAATCCATGGCAGTGTTTATCATAGAATCGGACCTTGTTTTCCCGAGAACGGGAAACCGCCAAAGTTTTCGCAAATCTATATCTATGACTCTGCCAACGAAATCGAACAGCATGGAACAGCGACATGCACCGTGATTTGCTTCAAAAGCTGCAGGCAGTACTGCATGACTGTAATCCATTCGTAAGTGCTTAGAAGCAAGCCGCCAAATTACTGGAAGAAGAACAAAATGATTCCATGAAGTTCGTTTTGAGAGCAGACCCAGCGACAGATTTACGGCGCTATAATCTACCGACGGAAGCAGAAGTAGCGGTTATCTTACCGGGAAGTGCTGATGTATGTTTCATCGCACCGCAACGTCGTTTTGTACAAGCGGTCAAGCCTGGATCCGGAAAATTGACATTATCCGCATCAATGAGACCTACCTCAATTATGACCCTCATTACGTGTTGCTACTACAACAATGAGATCTGGGCTGGACATTTACCATCAATACACGAGATGGCAAATGCGTCAGTACTATGGAGTTTTATGCTTGCCACTTGATGGTTAGAAGTAACTTTAATGTAATACTACATGGTGGTAGATTACGGCAACAATATATTGTTGATCAATACGCAAAAGTTGAACAGGACGCCTGAACTACGTCGACCACAATCAACGGCAATTGCGGGCGGAGCTGTATAAAGGACTATCTGATGCAGATCTTTCATTTTGGATCTGACGTTTAGAGCTGGGGATACTGACAGTCCCTCAATCGGTCACTGAGTTGTCCTTCCTTCATCATTTACTGGAAGGCCACAAAATATGCATCAACTGTATCAGGATTCGATGGCTATCGTTCGGCGATACTCGGAACCTGACCTCTTCTTAACATTTACGTGCAACCCCAAATGGGATTTTGCCTGGTGTTGGCTTAATGGTTAGGGTGGCGGGCTTTGGATCCTCAGGTCCTGAGTTCAAATCCCATTCACTGTTGAATTAACACCAGGTGGGGTTAACTCTGCCTGTCACCCTTCTGAGGTCGGCAAAATGAGTGCCAGCATGCTGGTATACTGTCCGAGTGGCGACCCGTCCAGGATTGTGCCCAATAGCCAAGGAGACTGCTTTGGCAGCACCAACGTTCTGCAAAGAGTATGATCCCAATCTCCTCCTCTTCCAAATGGTATTCAAAATACTGCCACAACTGAGTCAACCCAACGACGGCTTCAACTACACGGATAACATCGTTTACAGTGGACTGGGTTAACATTATTAAGTATGCTCTGCTTTTTTCGATAACAGGCACTCATTTCGCTATATACTACAGCGTCACATCTGTGTTATGCCGTGCTTTGTGTGGGTTATCTTGTAGTTCGTTTTATTTTTAAATACGAGTATGTGCCCGTAAAAAAAAAAACTAATAAATAAATAAATAATAATAATAATAACAAAATAAATAAACCACACAGGCCGTTTCTTCGCTCTCGCGTGCCCGTACGTGCGTGACCCTGAAGTTCGATATTATTTGCAGTTACGATTATTCGCAATTTAGTTTTAATACCCAATTATTCAATTAGCGCCAACGTATTTTACCTTTTCGCAATGTAGTGGCAAGGAAAAACAAAAAGAGAAGAGAAAAAAAATTTACTTCCTGGTTCGGAGCATACCAGCACTCTGATGTTACCGAAATTTATACACCGTCTAATATGAAAACGATCATAACTTGGGCCATTGTGTTTATCTATAAATGCACATAAGAAATCGAGAAATTATTAGAATACACAGTCATCACTCTCCGAAAGCCCGTACGTTGTAACCCGTAATGGGGAACGCGGCTGAGCTTCCCTTCCCCATCGGCCACGCAACAACGTGTCTTGCCATTGGTTTGGTAAATAAATGGCCATAACTTGGGAAGCACTTGTCCGATTAATATCAAACCTTAAAAAGGCACATCCTCAGGTCCCCAGCAATATACCTGGCAAGTTTCAATTAGATCGGACCAGTGGTTGTCGAGAAACAACGATCACGCACGCACGCACGCACGCACGCACACACACACACATTGCTGGAATTATAGATAGATGGTGTTACTATTTTAAAATATATATTGCTTTTCTTTTATTTTTCTCCTTTTGCTTGCTCTGGGACATTGGGACCATACTCTGTACAGAGTGTTGGTGCTGCTTAAGCAGTCTCCTTGGTTATTGGGCACAATCCTGGATGGGTCGCCACTCTGACACAGTATACCAGCAAGCTGGCACTCATTTTGCTGACCTCAGAAGGATGACAGGCAGAGTCAACCCCCACCTGATATTAATTCAACAGCTGAGCGGGATTTGAACTCAGGACCTGAGGATGCAAAACCCGCCACCGTAACCATTAAGCCAACACCATGCATGTAGATGGAGGCACACCTTGTAGTCTGAGATTAACCTGAAGGCTATAATATTGTCATGAAGGTGGCCGGGTTCGAATCCCGCTCCTGTCAGCAGTTGTAGGGGAGCTGGGGTTCAATTCCCACTACCTAAATTTGTGGTAGCCAGGCGGCCAACACCGATCAACCTCCTGGGATGGTCGAGCGGTCCTTATTCCTATTGCCTCTGCAATCGTATGCCGAACACTGCAACATTTGTTTGGTTAAAAGTTGGCTCATGCTCATAAAAGAACACTGCAACTACGTCGGCAACACTGCAACACCGTGAACTCTCCTGCCCTTCCTCCCTTGCTGAATGTACTTCTCTCAGGCGAAGGTCCCCTCAGCAAGCACTTCCTTGACAACATTCGGACGTATAATGGCAGGAAACTGACACACTCATTGACATGGATTCTTTAATAAAACGCAAATACTTATAAGGGCAACGAACAAATTTAATAAACTACTACAATCGAGGCCACACAGACAAAGGGTAACAACAAAAATATAAAAACCCTTCCAAAGCACTGGTACTCAGCCTGGCCCTCGTCGATTTGGTGCTGGGAAACTTCGTCCCGTGCGTGCACCTGCCAAACAAAATGGCGCCGTCTCCCGCCTAGACCGGAGGAAAGCGCCTCCACCATCCAACAGGACGTGCAGGCAGGATCGTGCCTCGCCTATTGCAGCCTTCCAAACTCCAATGCACAATTCCTGCCAGCACCTCCTCAATCGGCTCTAGTTGTGCACCAATCCACTCGATCTTCTCCTGGCTCGCACCCTTGCCAAGCACACACACTTCGCTTTCTCCAAACACCCTCCGTGCCTTTTGCCAAGCACACTCTTTTGTAATAATCTCTCTTTTTATCCTCTCTCCCTGTCCTCGAGGTGTGGCCTCCTCGCCTTAAAACCCAGGAATGCGGGGCTTCTCTTGTTGTTGTTTCAGGGACTCGGTCCCTAGCTTATGGCCATACTTGGAAGATAAAAACATAAGAAAAATCAGAGGGTAATCTCGTACAGGGGAACTTATTTTTACTCCCTAAGCTTATTAACACGCACCACCCCTCGTGTGGTGACATGTAACACTTGTGCTGACAGACTCCCTGACTTAAGTACATGGAGATGCTTCTACCCACCATGCTACACTATACATTCCTTTCTGGACTATTGAAACATTTCATCTAACTTCAAAACTGTAACAATATCGATCGTTTGGCTGTTGATACAATTTCAAACAGGTTGGATTACAAATTTTCTTTATGCCTGACGGTAGCACGAACCGCTATTGCTACTTGGTTTCTATAATTTTTTTTATCAAACTTAGCTCTCCGATGGGATTACTATGAGACACAGATCTGTCTTTGAAAGGGTAATGTACTGTCTGTAATTTGATAATGGACTGCTTGAGAGATCCGCACAGCAATGGAACGAAAAACGGTAATCTGCAGTGGTTCTCCATGGAATTCGGTGTTCCAAAACAAATCGACCAACGACTATGTACGTCACTGCAATGAATATTATATTGTTACGTTTGAGGGGGGGGGGGTATGCATTAAAACGGTAATTAGGATGTTTAATTAGGTATGCCATGCTGTTCGAGTTTACCAGGATCTCGATGTAATAAGTAGCAATTCAGTGGTGATAAGTTGTCTAGTAAATGTTCATTTCTTCAAGGGGGAAATGATAATTGTCACGTAATTAGATAGGGACACGGGATAGGGTAAGGGTGTCTGCGTAAACCCCTTTTAGTAGTCCCTGGAGGCTGGCCGTGACGTCACAGGACAGGGCTGCGGATGGCTCCGCCCCGTGATCATGATTGGCGGAAGGCGACGGCGGTGGGCCAATAAAACGGCTCGATTGGAAGTGACGAGGACGGGAGGATAAAAAGGTTCTGTTCGGGGTCGAAGAGGAAGAAGATCGGGACAAAGAGATCGTGTTTTTTTGGTGTGGAGGCTGTTGCGCGGAGAGCGTGCTTGTTGTTGTGCTGATTCGATCGTGTTCTTCATCGTGTCTTGGAGCCTTGCTGAGGCTCGTGCCTCACCTTGGTTGGCTCTGGGGTTCTGCTGACTCGGAGTACGGGGTCGAACGGCGGGCGGACCTGCCTCCCTCTCGTGCTCGCAACTTGGCGCCAGAACTGGTTCCCTGGTGGCTGTGAGCGGACTTGGGCCAGGACCAGGAGGTCGACAGCACCACGGTTTCTCCTGCCCCCCCCCTCCCCTGACGAGAGCAAGGCCAGCTCGTCCGACGCTGATCCAGGGACAGTTGCGTCCGCACCACGGTCCAGCCTAACCACCAGAAATAGCTACTGTGTGTGCGTGCGTGCGTGCGTGCATGCGTGCATGCCTTAGAGGGTTTGAGATCTGTATATTCATTGGAATTGTCTGTGTTTTTCCCCACGCCCGATCCCACACCATCCCGTCGAATTTCCCCGGATCCCTTTTCTTGCCGAGTCTTGTTATTTCCGGTTAATAGTAAAAACAAATAATCATCAACTCAGTGAAAAGCGACTCGTGCCACCTTCCTCGTCCCGTTTGCGGTAGAGCGATTAGAACCGCCATGTTTGGGTTATAAATAAATAAACCGCCTCCATCGTTTCAGCTCATTCTACGTTGGCGGGACTGTTCAAGTCCCGTGGACGTCACATTGGTGTCAGAGTGTTGGATGTTCGAACCCCTCTAAATTATATTTGGTATCGGGAGAATATACCAAGATTAAAATCTCGCCACGAATTGGAATATAAAATCACGACAGAAAAGCGCGCGAGTGCGGGAAAATTTTGGCGGGATTTTTGAAATTTAAATTAATTGCCGGCAAACGGGACTTCTGCACCATGGCGGATGTGCAGATGTTTGAGGAGGAAGGCCACGTGTCTGGCAGCGAGTCGGGGGAAGAAGGGAGAGACGGGGGTATGGTTGGAACCTCCCCCATTCCGAGCGTGGACCGTGCTTCATCGCCCGTAACGGAGCCGGCAGCGCCGGAAACCGGCACGATGACGATCTGGACAATGTTGGAACGTTTAATGAGTGCAATGACGGCACAGGGGGCACAAATGGCAGAAATGACGGCACAAATGGAAAATCAATTCGTGACACAGAGGGCAGACATGACGGCACAGGGGGCACAAATGGCAGAAATGACGGCACAAATGGAAAATCAATTCGTGACACAGAGGGCAGAAATGACGGCACAAATGGAAAATCAATTCGTGACACAGAGGGCAAAAATGACGGCACAGGAGGCAGAGATGGCGGATCGATTGGGGGTGATGGGGGAACAGTTGGGTGCACGGATTGATTTAATGAGGGATGAATTGGGGGAAAAGATGGAGTAAATGAAAACTGAGATGCAGGAGTGTGTGGATGTTAAATTGGGAGAAATACAAAGTAAATTTGAGGATAGATTGGAGGAAACAAAGGTAGAAATTACATTGGAGGGGGAAAATATACGAAAAAAAATGGTAGATAAAATCGATGCAATGAACATTCGGGTTGATAAAGTGGATGAAAGCCTGGAACGTCATCGTGCCTGTGTGGATGCTCGTATGCAGCTGCAAGTAGAAGAGTGGGGAGAGCTGAGGAAGCAAGGGATGAATTTGGCGGAGGAGGTAAAAGGATTGGAGGCTCGTTTGGACGAACAAGACAAAATTATGAGCCAAGATGAAGTCTTGGATAAAGGCCTGGTAGAGCCGTCTTTTGTAAGTAGAGTGTCCGGGTTGGTTGAGGAGCAGCTACAAACTCGCGACGGAGCCTTGGAGGAGGTTGTGCGGGCCCAGAAGATCCTGCGGGAAGAGGTGAATCGGTCCATTCAACGTTTGGAACAGGAGGCAAAATTGACCCATGAGACCCTCACCACAAAACATCTTTGGCCACAGTGGGCTCCGAAATTGGATACGCAGCCACAAGGGTGTTTGATCCCTGGGCTGGATTCGGACAAGGGAGAAACTGAGAAGCGGGCCACCGTAAAAGTGATCCCCCTGGTAAATTTTGACGGGTCAGGGAGCCTTGAAGCTTTTCTGACGCAATTTGAGTGTATTTCCCGACTAAACGGGTGGAATGAGCGGGAACGTACAGGGAATTTGGTGGCAACGTTGCGGGGACCAGCCGCAGATGTGTTAAACATGATCGCGGAGGGATGTTGACCAGCTCCCACATTTGCGAGGCGTTGAGCCGTCGGTTTGGGTTTGCAGCGAACTGTGATCTGGTGCGGGCCCAGCTCCAGCACCGCAGATTAAAGCCGGGTGAGACAGTGCAGGAGCTGGCACAGGACATTTACCAATCAGTCAGGATCGCATATCGGGACCTTACAGTGGAGGCGTGGGACAGACTGGCACTAGAGAAATTTTTAGCTGCTCTTCCTGACCCTGAGGTCCGAGCGCTAGTGGAGTTACAGGATCCACCCACCGTTCACCGAGCGGCCGAGTGCGCGGCCAGGCTGGCCTCGTGGAGTCGGCCGGGTCGGGTTCCAGAGAGGCCATCAGTGACGATCCGACAGGCGGAGATCCAGGATCAGGGAGGGGGGCTGGGAGAAATTGGCATTACCCAAATGTTTCAGGAAATTTGCCAGAAACTGTCAAGTTTGATAAAGGGTAATCCGGTAGTTAGTGCGCCAAAGCGGCGGGGTCCAGCCCAGCCAATAGAGCAATTCGATTATGGCCGAGGGGGTCCGGAACCGGAAGAGACATTTCACCGATACTCACGGGGGCCTTTTATAGGGAGTTGTTTCCGGTGCGGGCGAAGAGGATACATGCAACGATATTGCCGGTACCCGGCGATGGAGGGACCCTCCAATAGACTTTTAGACTCTGAGAGGGTGAATCCTCCTGCTGAACCACCAGGTCTATCCGAGATGCCCTTTCATAGGTCGGGTCCGGAGATCACTGTCGGGGGTCGGGGAGACTAGATTGGGCTGAGCATATACGGCCATGCTCGGCTGCTGAGATTGTGGCGAAGTGCCCTCCTTTGGTGGAAAAAAATGATTGGGGGAAAATTGGCATGGGTTTGTAAGTTCTGCTGGGTTTTAGAGTGACATTCGGGACAGTGGGTAATTGGTAACAAAGCGGGCACAAGTGGCTGTCCAATGGCTGGTGCGTGGATCGGGTGAGAAGTGCTGTGTGAGTTGTTTTAAGTTAAGAAGTGAAATGTATGGTGCACACATTGATTTTTATTGGACATGGTGTGGTAACAGGGAAGGTCATGGTCGGCGAAGTGTTAGAAATGCAGGTGTCACATGTAAGGCCGATGGGGTGGGGGAGTCATGTGGGTTTTGTGGGTGGGGATGATGTGCTTGTCCACAGGGATTGCAGAAGCTCACGGTGAGCGTGAATTGCGACCCCCTTCAAGGAGATTCACCACCTGGTGTCTAATGGTGACAGTGTCTGGAGGCAACTGGGAGAGGGTCTGGTTGGGCGACCAAGGCGGGTAGGACCTTGGCGACCCAGGAAGGCCAGAGGAGCCAGTGAGACCCCTTCCAGAGTGTTGTGCGGGATTAGAGCTGATGGCTACCAGGGGGGAGGGAATCAAAGGGAGCGGGGCGGAGAAACGTCCGGGTTGGACTAAAGCTTACCTGTGGGCATGGTTGCACCTGAGATGCCCCCATCATCTTGTGGTAACCCACCCCACGGCCACGACGGGATTCAGCTTGCATGATTAAAATGAGGACCATGACCTAGAAATGTGATTATGACCATGGTGTGAGTGTTGTGAAGATGTACGAGTCCCACTCGATCCCGCACA
This sequence comes from Eptatretus burgeri, assembly GCF_056783735.1. NCBI lineage: Eukaryota > Metazoa > Chordata > Myxini > Myxiniformes > Myxinidae > Eptatretus > Eptatretus burgeri. The sequence continues at coordinate 109,342,011 of NC_140961.1, read as the reverse complement.
ACTTGACATGTGCAGCAAGGGCATGATGTCCGCATAATTTTGGGGCAAGCAAATTTGAAAATTGGCTCCCCAGGTAACTCTGGGTCTATTAGCATCCACTGGGGGAGGCGGTCAAGTGTAAATATCCTATGAATAGTGTCGTTAAGGCTTAGAGTAGGAATGTAAAGTATAAGTGTTGTGTTTTTGTGGAACCTTTTGTTTCTCCTCCCCAGATCACTGGAAGAGTGTTGGGCAAGAGCGATGATCCAGAAGATGGAGTGCAACTTCGCTCAGTGCTCTCATGTGATAAAATAAAAATAAAAAATAAAAAAACGAATGATTGTTTAGGCGAGGATAAGGCCATAAGGGGGTAGTACATTAAGCAGGATAGGTAAGTTAGCTGCGACTCGCTGCCCATTGCCCCTCCTACTTTATTTCGTTAGGTTAATTAGGTGTGAGTCAGTAAGTGTTAAGGCTGGTACGGTAGCGCCTGTGATATACCTTGCAGAAGCTGCGGTACCCGAGGAGGGGGCAGTGTTACGTTTGAGGGGGGGGTATGCATTCAAAGGGTAATTAGGATGTTTAATTAGATATGCCATGCTGTTCGAGTTTACCAGGATCTCGATGTAATAAGTAGCAATTCAGTGGTGATAAGTTGTCTAGTAAATGTTCATTTCTTCAAGGGGGAAATGATAATTGTCACGTAATTAGATAGGGACACGGGATAGGGTAAGGGTGTCTGCGTAAACCCCTTTTAGTAGTCCCTGGAGGCTGGCCGTAAGGTCACAGGACAGCGCTGCGGATGGCTCCGCCCCGTGATCACGATTGTCGGAAGGCGACGGCGGTGGGCCAATAAAACGGCTCGATTGGAAGTGACGAGGACGGGAGGATTAAAAAGGTTCTGTTCGGGGTCGAAAAGGAAGAGGAAGAAGATCGGGACAAAGAGATCGTGTTTTTTTGATGTGGAGGCTGTTGCGCGGAGAGCGTGCTTGTTGTTGTGCTGATTCGATCGTGTTCTTCATCATGTCTTGGAGCCTTGCTGAGCCTCGTGCCTCACTTTGGTTGGCTCTGGGGTTCTGCTGACTCGGAGTACGGGGTCGAACGGCGGGCGGACCTGCCTCCCTCTCCTGCTCGCAACTTGGCACCAGAACTGGTTCCCTGGTGGCTGTGAGTGGACTTGGGCCAGGACCAGGAGGTCGACAGCACCACGGTTTCTCCTGCCCCCCCTCCCCTGACGAGAGCAAGGCCAGCTCGTCCGACGCTGATCCAGGGACAGTTGCGTCCACACCACGGTCCAGCCTGACCACCAGAAATAGCTACGTTTTGTGTGTGTGTGTGTGTGTGTGTGTGTGTGTCTGTGTGTCTGTGTGTCTGTGTGTCTGTGTGTCTGTGTGTCTGTGTGTCTGTGTGTCTGTGTGTCTGTGTGTCTGTGTGTCTGTGTGTCTGTGTGTCTGTGTGTCTGTGTGTCTGTGTGTCTGTGTGTCTGTGTGTGTGCTTGGCGCCTTAGAGGGTTTGAGATCTGTATATTCATTGGAATTGTCTGTTTTTCCCCACGCCCGATCCCACACCATCCCGTCGAATCGCCCCGGATCCCTTTTCTTGCCGAGTCTTGTTATTTCCGGTTAATAGTAAAAACAAATAAACATCATCAACTCAGTGAAAAGCGACTCGTGCCACCTTCCTCGTCCCGTTTGCGGTAGAGCGATTAGAACCGCCATGTTTGGGTTATAAATAAATAAACCGCCTCCATCGTTTCGGTTCATTCTACGTTGGCGGGACTGTTCAAGTCCCGTGGACGTCACAATATTCAACAAGACTGGATGTAGCACAAGTGGGGAAATTTCAAATTCAATGGAAGAATGAATGATCAGAACATTTGAGCCAACAAATACATTGCATTCACCTCGCATAGCTCTGAGCAGTGTCGGCTTCTGACGAGTTTTACTGCAGTTGGAGTATAACAATATCAAGTCACGATAACAACATCAAATTGATCATGAAACACAAAAGAACGCTCCTAATTAGGTACTACTTACTGAACACAAATACGAGTAAGCAGAGGGGAACTATCCAACTCTGAGCAGTGTCGTTGGCCAAATCGCATACTTGCCCTTGTCTCGAGGGAAGCTGTGCATTATTCATCCTTGCCCTGGTCAATCATTCAATCCTAAATTCCCCATTAAATTCCTCCAACTACCCCCACAACCATACACGACATCTTCTTTAAATTAAATAAATATATAAAGTAGTAGTGTATGTTTGTTTGTTTCTCCTCTTATAACTTGAGAACTATGCATCCCAGAGCAAAACTAAAGGCATATTCGGAATCAGCACGTCTCAGAGGCACGACAGCACACCTTAGATGTTTTAAAAAACGAAAAAAAAAATCGTCTTCTTTTTTGTTTTGTTTTTTTGGCCGTTTCAATTTTTCTGCCACAACTGATTGGTTTTCTGCGTCACGACCTTTTTTTATTCACAACCTGATCAAAATAAGACAAGGACAGACCAGTGAACGTTTACAAAGTTTCTGATCAAAATTTGACTTTCTGATTTTATATCCCCTGAAAAAGGAAGAGCTCCATTGGTCCCAAGGCAGCTGCAGCTAAGCGAAAACACACCAAGAGACAACAGGAGACTGAAGAGGAGCAAGATGCCAGGCTAAATGAACAGGCACAGTGGCAACAGTAGCAGCGACAAAATGAGACTGAAGAGCTATCAGCCAAGCTCAATGAACAGGCTCATCGGCAACAACAGCGGCGAGCAAATGAGACAAGAATTGTATGATGCAAGACTTGAGGAAATGCGTCACCGCACTGTAGAAGCACGAGCACTGGCCTGGGCACAAGAGCACAACAATGTCAACAGGGTGGCATTAATGTATGACCCGGCTGACCCAACAACTCGTGCAGACATTGGTCGAATGGACCAAGTCTGAACCCACTGCTCTGCTTACAAGTTCAAGGGAGAGACCAAGGGTGTGTGCTGCAGCAATGGCAAGGTTGGCCTTGAGCCCTCTCCTGCCCTTCCTCCCTTGCTGAATGTATTTCCCTCAGGTGATGGTCCCATCAGCAAGCATTTCCTTGACAACATTCAGACGTATAATGGCAGCTTTGCGATGACGAGCTTCAGGCACAAGGAAGCTGAAGTCCAGGGCTGGAACCTGAGCTTCCGGATCCAAGGTCAAGTGTTCCACCGCATTGGCAGCTTGCTCCCGCCTGAAGAGAGCCATCAAAAGTTCCTTCAGGTCTACTTCCTGGACTCACACGTCAAGGAGTTGGCTGCCAGGAACCACAGCGGCCTCAAACCACACATCCTTGAGATGCTCACAGTCGTTTCACGAGAATAACCATCTGGTCCGTGAGCTCAAGATTGCAAGAGATGTACTTGCAGAAGAAGGCAACTCTGAGGAGTGCCAGATCGTCATCAGAGAGAACAAGTGACCACAAGGAGATCACACATGCTGCTACAAGGCCCAGTCTGCAACAGAAATCACCAGCCTAATGGACAATGAGCAACAGAACCCAGAAACATTGTCCTCAGACTTTGCGATGGGGAACTTAAAAGGATCAGTGAGCTGCATGCATCTTATTATGCACTCCAGTATCCTATAGTGTTCCCATATGTAACAGATAGCTACAGCATCCATCTGGTGGCCAGGACTGCTACTGGACAAGATGGACGAAAACTCACACAGCTGCAGTATTACAGCTACCACATCATGGTGAGACAGGGCAACCACATACTGCAGATGCGACGACTCTTTTAGCAGTTTCTGGTCGATGTCTCCTGCAAGATCGAGACAGAGCAACTGGGCTTTATCTGCCGGGAGCAAAATAACTTGCTTGCTGATAACTACGACAACCTCCATGACAGCGTCATGGCCAGCGATGGTGACCCTCGCAATAGTGTACAAAGGGTGGTCCTTCCACCAACATACACTGGTGGGCCAAGGTGGATGCAGAGAAACAGAGTGATGCCATGGCCTATGTGCGTCGCATGGGAAGGCCTGACTTCTTCATCACGATGACCACGAATCCCAAATGGACCGAGGTCCAGGAAAACCTCCTGCCAGGACAAGAGCCTCACGATCCCCCAGACATCATTGCCCGTGTCTTTCGCCAAAGAACAAGAAGCTCATGGAGCTACTAAAGAAGGGAGCTTTTGGGAAGATGAGAGCCTTCCTGTACACCATTGAGTACCAGAAGCATGGTCTTCCTCATGTCCACATCCTCCTGTGGGTCGCTCCAGAGGACAAGGTCAAGCCCCAAGACAGTGACCTGGTCATCAGTGCTGAGATTCCCATCAAGGAGCAAGATCCAGAGCTGCACAAGATTATCATGGCACACATGATCCACGGCCCATGTGGAAACCTCAACCAGAACAGCCTTTGCATGAAGGACCGCAAGTGCTCAAAGGATTTCCCAAAGCCATTCCTGCAGAGCAAGGAAATGACAGCTACCCCAACTATCGCCGTCTCAAGCCAGAAGATTGTGGTCAAACCGGTGAGATAAAGATGCGCCAGCAGGGAAAACGGGTGGTACCCTACAACCCGTTCCTCATCCGCCAATTCAATTACCACATCAACGTTGAGATCTGCTCCAGCATCAACAGCATCAAGTATGTCACCAAGGGGACTGATCAGGCAGTGTTTGAACTGCAGCAAGCCAATGAGGAGGCCGGAAACCGTCAAGTGGATGAGGTAGCTTAGTTCCAGAATGCACGCTACGTCGGCAGCAGCGAGGCAGTCTGGAGGATCCTGGAGCACCCAATTTGCGTGCTTCCCTCCAGTCATTGGCCTAGCCGTCCACCTCGAAAATGGCCAGCGAGTCTACTTCAATGTGGACAATGCCGTCAAGAGGGCACAGCGACCACCCCCAGCCACTACGCTGACTGCCTTCTACCTCTGCAGTCATGACGATTTTGCCAAGACGTTCAAATACAACAAGGTGCCCGAGTACTACACGTGGCAAAAGTTCCGCAAGAAGTGGGCCCGCCGCAAGCGAGGAGAGGTGGGCGAAGGGCCACATGCAATCTGGAAGGCTCCGGCAATTGGCCACATCTACAGCATCAGTCCGAGGCAGGGTGACTGTTACAAGGTTCGACTTCTCCTGACTGAAGTCTGTGGCCCCTCCTCCTTCACTGCTCTGAGAACCGTGGATGGCCAGGAATTGTCCTTCCGTGAAGCCTGTCTCGCAAGGGGACTCCTGGCAAATGACCAGCACCTCCACCTTGCTATGGAGGAGGCAGGCATCAGCACCAAACCTCAGGAGTCTCATGGCAGTCATCCTCACCACCTGTTTCCCGAGCAATCCATGCACACTGGAATCAGTTCTGTGACCTCTTCTCTGAAGACTACCTGTTCCAGCACCATCACAATTTTGGCATTCCTGATGCTGACTATGAGGAGGTATACAACCTTGCATTTTGCTCCCTCGAGGACAAGGTGATCATGATGGGCAGCCGTCATCTCAGTTCGTATGACCTACCTACACCAGAGAGGGGTACAGAAGATAGGCTCTTGAGAGAGTACTTCAGGGAAGTGAACTACAACCAAGAGTAGTTGGCTATCCTAGCTGATGACCTCCAACAGCACCTGACAGATGACCAGCGTCAGGTCTACGATGCAGTCCTTGAACTGGTTTAGCAAGGTAGCATCTCAATGGCAACAGGAGCAGCAACATCATCTTCCTCGATGCACAGAGAGGCACAGGCAAGAGCTTCGTCATCAACACGATACTGAAAAATATTCGCTCAGGAGGCAAGATTGCTCTTGCTACGGCGTCCAGTGGAATTTCCGCAACACTGCTCCAGGGAGGACGAACGCTGCACAGAACCTTCAAGATCCCACTCGACACGCATCTCAAAGAGCAGCCAACATGCAGCATCAAGCGTGGAACAGCATTGGCCAATGTCATCAAGGATGCTGCTGCCATCATTGTGGATGAGGCCCCGATGACTCACAAGTCAGCCTATGAAACTGTAGACCGCACACTGCAGGACATCACAGGAGTCCATCAACTCATGGGAGGCATCCCCACACTGCTCTGCGGAGACTTCCGGCAGATCCTTGCAGTGGTCAAGACAGGCACCAGATCCAACATTGTCAACGTCAGCCTGAAGATGTCGCACCTGTGACACCATGTGACTGTCAAGCACCTGACCACCAACATGCGAGCTCACTTGTCTGGCGATGAAGGGGCCACCAACTTCTCCAAGCTGCTCCTGGAAATTGGCAATGTACAGATCCCATTTGCGGCCGAACGAGACACGATCGCAATTCCTCCTGGACTGGGCAAGGTCGTCTCCACACTGGAGGAGCTCAAGGCTGAAGTCTACCCTTGCTTGACCACAAATGGAGTCAGGTCTGAGTGGCTGGCTGAGCGTGTAATTCTCTCTCCACTGAACACCAATGTCAACCAGCTCAACAACTGGCTCATGGGAGAGTTCCCTGGTGATGAGAGAATCTACAAGTCTGTGGACGGTGCCATCTGCGACGAGGAGGCAGTTACTTACCCTGTTGAGTTGCTCAATTCTCTCAAGCTATCAGGAATGCCACCACACCTCTTCAAGCTGAAACTCGGTGTGCCCATCATGATCCTGCGAAACATGGAGCCACCCAAGACCACCAATGGCACATGCTGCATCATAACCCGCCTGCATGCCAATATCATTGAGGCCACCATCTCCTGTGGACCATACAAAGGAGAAGTCGTCCTTCTGCCGAGGGTCCCGCTCATTCTGTCCGACTCCGAATTGCCCTTCCAGTTTTGCCGACTCCAGTTTCCCTGCAAGCCATGCTTTGCAATGACTATCAACAAGGCTCAAGGTCAGATGTACAAGGCAATTTGTGTCGACCTCTCATTCCCATGCTGCTCCCACGGCCAGTGTATGTGGCTGCCTCTCGGACTGGCAGCGCAGTGAAGCTCAGCATCCTGGCACCCAACAGACACACACGCAATGTGGTCTACCCCAAGACACTGGAGCACTGATGCCGAACACTGACAACGACAAAGAAATGTGAAATGTGTCCAAATTAAATGTGATATATAAATGTGATAGATTAAGCACCACAATTTACCCCTTTCTTATTCCTATTTTTTCCCTGGGCAATGCCAGGTACTCCAGCTAGTATATATGTATATGTATGTATGTATATATATATATATATATATATATATATATATATATATATATATATATATATATATATATATATATATATATATATATATATATACACATATACATATATATATGTATGTATATATATATGTATGTATGTATATATATATGTATGTATATATATATATGTATGTATATATATATGTATGTATATATATATGTATGTATATATATATGTATGTATATATATATGTATGTATATATATATATATATATATATATGTATGTGTATATATATGTATGTATATATATATATGTATGTATGTATATATATGTATGTATATATATATGTATATATGTATGTATATATATGTATATATGTATGTATATATATATATATATATATATATATATATATATATATGTATGTATGTATATATATATATATATATATATATATATATATATATATGTATGTATGTATATATATATATATATATATATATATATATATATATATGTATATATATATATATATATATTCATCTCTTGAGGGATAGAGAGTGCTGTACTGTATTTGGAGGGGGTGGGGAGATTGAGAGAGAAAGAGATAGATGGATATATTTATACATAATTTTTTTTTTAATATACATAGATAAGAAGGGAGTTGGCAGAGAGAAAATGTTATGCTTTATGAACAACACACACACACACACGCTTGGCTGATATCGTTAATTTTATGGGAATCGGCAGATTGGAGTCGGTGTGATTACGGAGTACAGTACGTACTGCATACAACCCAGAAACCTTCTGTAGCTTCAACCCTTGTTTGGGGAAAATTTCTGAGCTTGTTAAATCACCAGGTGAGGGCAAACACAGCCTGTTCCAAGTTCTGTTTGAAGTTCCGCACGGATAAAGCACACAAAAATAACCACAAAGGCTTACCTTTTAAATATAATTCCTCAAATATGGAAATCAAGCGAATACTCCAAAGCGACCACAATGTCAGCACACGCTGTTCACAGCTCAAACCGATATGAGGGTTTTTTATTTTTATTTTTTTTTAATGTGTGAATGTCGAAGTGACGGATATATGATGTTAAACAGTGATGTCGTCTAAAAATGAAGTTGTACATCATTTTCAGCCGGCGAGGCACCTATCAAAATATTGTTTTGAGTTTTGCTACATGTTTTAAAGCCTTTTTGCAGAGTATTGTCAGCAATGTTCATAAAGAATATCCTCATATTCATAACGCATATCCCCATCGTGCGGTCAATACATGCACAATGTTATCGCTCTTCTTCACAACATTTTTAGTGTTATGTCATGGCATTGGCATCTTCGTCATAGCATGAAAATAATCCTGTTTCGTCTTTCTTTTTTTTCTTTTCTTTAAAATTGCATTTGTTTTATTTTATTTTGTGCAAAATTATGTTTTTTGATGTTTGTATAGTGAGTTGGAGTATACAGATGTAGTTGAGTGTCAACAAGACAAGGATATTTTCACCGTCACTTTGAGATGCCGTTGGGAAGCTGATAATGGGCTGACTCGGGGTTGCAATGAGAGACGAGGTGAGAGTAGCAAAATGCAGATGAACAGAATACATTTTGACTCTGGGTGGCCAACAATGCATTTTCCTTGATCCCATTTTCTCCTATAATCCCTCCTCTGCTGACTGGTATGGCAGCTCGGTGATATTCCATTTTGAGTTGCATGCTCTGTGAGCTCATGGATTGTTTGTAAATGTGCACTTTATCGGCGCACTCTGCACGATGTTATGCTCCGTGCTGTGCTGATTATGTTGTGGCATATAGTGCACTTTCTTACTTATTTTTTCACAATGCTGTCATAATACAGCCTACACATGCAATGGACTATTGTCGACCATCTGCATGTTTTATTAACGCTTCTGCGTCATGTGGAGTATTTAAAACATTTTTTCCCCCTGAGGCTGTAAGTGGCAGCAGTCTAACTTGGCTTTAAAAGTAAGACATTGATTGCATCAGTGAGTTTGCTATCCTTCAATTATTGTGTGTATATATATATATATATATATATATATATATATATATATATATATATATATATATTTTTTTTTTTTTTTTAACCTGCGTGCTGTGCACGATGTGCTGTCAGTTTTATTGCACCCGTTTTACCCTCGTTTCTGCCGATACACCTAGGTCCAGTTTTTTTTTTTTTTTTTTTTTTTTTTTTTTTTTTTTTTAATTCCAGTGTTTTAAACTCCAAAGATAAATTGGGATAATAATGGGAACAAAAGAGTGGAGGTGGGCAGCAAGCCTGGAATTTGTGAGTTAGACCTGGAGGAGGTTATTGTAAGGACATATGTGTTGAGTTGGGGAGGGTCAGATGGCTGAGAGCAGAGGGGGGAAGGGGTGGCTGTTTTGACCAGAGGAGAGGCGTTAAAACAAAAATCGGAGACGACCAATCTGGCTGTGATGTGAGAGTAACAGGCCTTTGTTTCAGCATCATAATGGGAGCCAATAATGTTGAGAACTTTAAATTCCACGTAATTCATATTCTGTACAAATCTTTTCACAATTTTGATGGTGTCCGTTTTATCACTCTAATGTAATGTATGCATAATTTATTTTATTATTTTCTTTGGCCAAGTCTACAGTCAATGTTTGTGACAAATCAAGCAAAGGCAGGATAATAAACAGCTGGAACATGATGCTTTGGCAGAAACTCGCAGCAAAACAACTGTGTGCCAAGTCGAGGAGCATTGTCTTGAAAAGAAAAAGTCGCTTGGTGACCACATATTTTGAGGTATGACGTTAGGCTTTAATCTCTTGCCATTTCAAAATATTCTTTGGAATGGTACTGTTCAAGTGTCTGCCTTGGGACAATTTTATAGTGAGCCACACATTGGCAGTCAAACGAACAAACAAAAACCCCCCACAATTTTATACAAAATTTCACTTGATATGTTTTCCTCTGGGATAGCAGGATGGCCTCGGCCTTAGAAGTATGCACACTCCCATTAAAGCTGTCTATCTGGGGTTTGAATCTCGGCGCAGCTATAAACTGTCATCCCGGTGTTTTATAGGCAGGGTGATTCATCAACTTGTGTTTGCCATTTCTCTGATGGACGTTAAATAGGCATCCCGTTTGCCGACATTAGTGAGCATTAAGATATTACGGTGTCCTTTGTGAAGAGGCGTTGAGCTATCGCCTGCACTCTGGTCAATTTGCAAATTCCTGCCATTACTTCCTGAGTTGGAGTGGTGACCCGACCACAATTGAAGTCTGGTAACTGCTTCGGCAGCACCAATGTTCTGCATAGGACATGGCACATAATGATGATGATTTCTTATTTTATTTATTTATTTTCCTTTCTCATCATGACATGTAAGCAATGTAAATATTCAAGAAGACGGGACGTTAACGCGAACGACCTTTACCAGTTCACATGTTTTTACGGATGTTCTCAAATTTGACAAACATCTAATGTCACTCGATGGTTTTGTCTTTATTAGTCTTGCCCCGTAGGGGCTTGCGAGACTATTGCAACACCCGTGTTTGTGTATCCATGTCCATATATCTTTCGCTTTAAAATTTTTTTATTTCTCTGCAACCACTTGTCCGATCGATGCAAAACTTTAAACAGAGGAGGCACGTGCCCCATGGAGAATATTTTATTGATAATTGAAGTGATAGGTCACATGGTATGACAGCCATCTTGGATTAAGGAAAAATTTGGACGTCCTCTTCTCTGAAACCCCTCACCAATTTTTTTTTTTTTTTGAAACTTGGCATATGTCAACTCCTCACTGAGTACATAGGGTGATGACTATGTCATCGGTGAAGTGGTATTGCAGCCATAATTTGTTGAATCAAAATCCTTGTATCCAAAAAAATCCAGCCTGATCTACATATGACCAGACGTTACTAAAGAATTCAATTTATGACGTTATCAGTCACGTGGTCTGGTGGCCACATTGGATTGAAAATAAAAATGTAAAAAAATCTTCTTCTCCAGAACCTCTTAACAGATCGATGTGAAACTTTATACATATGATCGACTAACCATGGGGAATATAGTTTGACACATTTCTCATTCACCCTCATTGATGCATTTTAGCCTCAATGTGCACAAAAGTGGTTGTTAATATCTTAATAATGAAAGCTACGGATAAAGGCAATGTATGTGACATACAGGGTGCATGGATGATATGGATATATGGGTCATAAGAGCAGTGGGCCATTATTATAGCATGTTCAGTTAGCGATGGCATTTTAGAGAATGAGCATGCGAGGTGAGACTATGCACTCTACCAAGTGCCGTTCTAGTTGTATAATTGTTTGGTGACAACTGGACTTTGCAGTCTTAGTGTAAACGCCTGCGACTCAAGCTTGAAAAAGGTGAGATGCACCCGTACTTGCATTTGCCTCCTTTAGGGACTTTCTTTTCTTTCTGAACATGTTCACTTTGCAGTACTTTTATTTTCTGAGATTCATTGGAGATTTTAATTTTTTTTTCCTACTATTAATTGTACATAAAGTTGATTTTATGTATGTAACACTAAGTATTGTATGTAGGAACTCCACGACCACGTGCAGAAGGTTTGCGAAATGGCTGCCGTTATGAAGCGTGCCATCGAAATTGACGATGCCCAGGTGGTTGGAGATCGTCAGAAGCTTGCGCAGTTGGAAGTAGGACAATTTTTATTATTATTATTATTATTATTATAATTGAATTGTCAGTATTGCTATGGATACAATCCCAAATATTGTTGGACAAAAGGTGCAATTTGAATTGTGTGAATTGTATAGCAATGAACGATGGAAATTGGTTGATTATATAAGGTGTTCCAAAAAGACCTGGACAACTTTGGTTGTTAATTTATATTTAGTACCACAAATGGTACAACGATACCCTTTATTTTATATGATACAGAAACTCATAAAGTTCTCTTTATTTTCAGGTATGGTGATTTAATGTAAAAAGCTAGAATGGGCACTCAGAGTGCATACCTTCGCCAACGCTACATTTTGCCTCCCCCCCCCCCCCAGAAACCGTTGATTGTGAGGGTATTTAATCCCATACCACATCTGTCATCTCATATGTGTTATGATGGCTTAAAAACATTAAATTTCCTGCTGTTTGACACTGATTCACGTACATTGTACAATTTCTGTATGAACTCCCTGACCTTTTTGGGTGTCGGTGTCAAGTCAATCTGATGACAACTGATCACATTATAAGAAATTATTTTCTGGCATTTTAGGGGCATTTAGCAAACACGAGTTTCTGTTTTTCTAAATAAGTTATTTATTGTGAACAAACAAACATTCATTGTACAATTAAAACGCCGCGAACAAAGGTAATGACGTCATTGTGTCATATCGTATATCACAAGATTGGGCATTGAATTCACAACATTTTGGCATTGGTTGCATGCAAATTGGATAAAAAAAATCGACCGCACTATGGCAAAATGACGATTTTGACATTTTCATGACCTCAACCTTGACCTTTGTACTCTTAATTTTGTAATTGGTATTAGAGTGTGGGGAACAGAACAGTCAACATTTTGGTGTTGGTTTCATGCAAATCGGATAAGAATTGACAGTGTTATGACTAAAACCGCCCATTTTGCAATGTCGTGACCCCCCTGACCTTTGACTCCCAACCGCTCATAAGGGTTATTACATCATTGTGTCATGTCACATATCACAAGATGGGGTATTGAATTCTGAACATTTTGCCATTAGTTGCATGCAAATTGGATACAAATTGACCGCGCTATGGTAAAAAGACGATTTTGACCTTTTCATGACCTTGACCTTTGACCCGATCGCTCCCAAAATCTAATCAAATGGTCCTCTGATAATAACCAATCATCCCACCAAATTTGCTGCGATTCAGTTCAATACTTTTGGAGTTATGTGAATAACAAACAAACAAACAAACACACATATTCAGAAATAAATAAATAAATAAATACACAGCGATCAAAACATAACCTTCGCAACAAAGTTTGCGAAGGCAAAAATGGTGACTCCACAGGAGAAAGCTCAGTGCGTCAAATGGTTCATCGAGACAAGATTTGACACAAGTTCAGCGTAATTTCCGTACAAGGTATGGAAGGAATTCACCATCATGGACTATTATCAGAGTAGTACAGGATATTTAAGGAGACTGGAAGTTGCCAGAAACAGAAAAGTAACGGTCGACCAAGCACAAGTGCAGCAGACGTTGAACGAGTGCGTGAATCATTTCAACAAAGTCCCAGAAATTCAATTTGATGCACATCCAGAGAACTGGGACTACCAACCACCACTGTACACAGGATTGTGCATAAGACTGAAGATTTATGCTGATAAGGTGCAGATTCTGCAGGAACTCAAACCAAATAATGGATCCAAACACAAGACGTTTGCCTTGGAAATGCTCATTCACATGGAGGAGGATGATTACCTGTAAAAGCTCATGTTCACAGATGAAGCTTGCTTTCATGTATGACGGAAGGTCAACCGGCACAATGTGAGGATCTGGGGCTCTGAAAACCCCCACATGGTCATTGAACACGTACGTGACAGTCCAAAGGTCGATGTGTCGTGCGGCCTTCTCCATGACCTCTTGGTGGGTCTGTTTTTCTTTGCGGAGGATACAGTGTCCTCAACAATTTACATGAACATGTTTGAAGGATTCACGTTCCCACATATTGAAGACCTGCAACCCGATATCATTTTTCAATGGGACAGCGCTCCCCCTCTTTGGACCTTAGTCGTTCGAGCCATCCTGAATGAAAAATTTCCAGGTCGCTGGATTAGCCGAGACAGACCAACTGCCTGGCCCCCACGATCACCAGACATAACCCCCCTTGGTCTGTTTTTTTTATATGTTTTTTCTGTGGTGGTTTGTCATCGATATTGTTTACAACGCCAAGGTAGCAAACCTGCAGGATCTTCGTTCTCGGATCACAGCTGCATGTGCACTGCTGGAAGCAAACATGCTGAGCCAAACATTTGAAGAACTCATGCACTGCCTTGATGTCCTGCGCACAACAAATGGAGCTCACATTGAAGTGTATTGATGGTGTGCACAAAAACTTAGTTTCTGTGTCATATAAACCAAAGGGTATCATTGTATCGTTTGTGGTTCTCAATATGTTAACAACCAAAGTTGTCAAGGTCTTTTTGGAACGCCCTGTATGCCTCTTGACACCACTTTAGTGTGGATACCACTTTGTGATATTTTTTTGTGTTGCTCATTTTCCCACCACTCCAGCTGGAAAACAGAACCCTCAGGGAATTGCTGAAGATAAGCCGTGAGACCTACCTGAACGGTTTAGGTGAGGATGGGCAGCAGGACAAGCCAGGGGACTGAGCAGTACGTACACCATTGGGACGACCTGGCCAGAGGAGCACTCAAAATGCGGTCATGGCACTGCACTATTGTTGTGAAATGCCACATCAGAATACAAATTTCTCAACGTTGAGCATGTCTTCTCTTTCATTCAGTGTGCAGAAAGGTTTCCAGCATTTCAGAGTACGACGTCTGATTTGCACCAGCAATTTTGATTATCTTTTACAGCTTTTTATTTCATGTGATGAGAAAGGCATGCAGAAAAGATGTTCAGAAACTTGTACATTCTTATTTAAACAGTTGTGCATAAAGATAATCGAACAAACCTCGAACTGTACAAAAGATATGGAGTGTATAGATAACCTACAATTGCAAGTAAAGACTACATTTTCAAAAACGTTTTGCTCTCTCGTGCCCCATGTTTGTACTTGCATCAGTCTGCTCTTGCTCCTGTTCCAATTTGGCTTTCATTTTTCATTATTCTGCTTCTTTCGTATGCAGCACAAGGCTGTTAGGCTAGTGGCCAAATTAAAAAAGGGGCCTAAAATTGTGAGAAACCCCTACCCACGGTAGAATAAGTCACAACCTATTTTTTCTTGAAGAGGGATGTTTGGGGAGTTAGAAAATCATGGTTGTGAACCTGAGATCATTGCACAACATTTTGAAAATCAAGTTTACATATGTACCACTGCACACTGCAAAAATGGATTTAATCACCACAGATTTTAGCTCATATATTTGTTAATACTGGTGCTCCAAACACAAATTTGGTATCAAAATGTGCGGAATGATGACATATATATATATATATATATATATATATATATATATATATATATATATATATATATATATATATATATATATATATATATATATATATATATATATATATCTGTAGAAACCATTTGTGATGTATCAAAGGCTTTTGTGTGACCTACAGGCAAAAATAGTGGAATTTTACTCAACAAATCAGCTTCGGGTTTACCAATAAATATCAACAAAAACATTAATTACTTCAAAAATATTGGACTTGCCGTCATACTTGTTACATCAACATAAACCAAGTTTATTTACCCTTTGAAAAATATATCTAATGATATAATTGTTACTAAAATGATATAGTTATAACTGAAATCATGTCGCCCCACTAATGCTGACCGATAGAAATCCCGAAGCAGATATGCAACATGAAGAATTGACTTAAGATTCTGACACAATTGTGAGTGACTTTTTTATATACATCATGTTGATATAAACTATTTCACATATGACTATAATGAATTCATAACATGCACTGTAACTTATGTACATCTATTAAGGCCCAGTCACACCTTGACGTTTCAGCCAGCTTATGCCGATTTTTGAAAAATTTGTCTAAACCGCTGGCACAGGTCGAATACGTTATAATAAAAAAAAACAGCACGCTGAAAAACACTGCCATACGTCGTAGTACGCTGGCTTTCATCGTTGTACTTTGCGGTTGTCCTCAAATTTTTGCATGCTTGAAATTTTACGACTTATGCCAGCATATGACTCGCAAGTTCCGCTACGCTAGCCATAAGTTGTAGGCACGTTATGCGATTGTTGACACACGTCGACACACGTTAATTGTAAGTGAATCATATGTCGAAACACGTCGAGGTAATGTCTAGCGTACCCGAAACATATTTCTAACCTATGAGTAACGTGTTGTAGGCACGTTACGCGATCGTTAACACACGTCGACACATGTTACTTGTAAGGTACTCATAAGTCGAAACACGTCAATGTAATGGTTAGCGTCAGTGTTCCAGACTCCCTGTTTTTTTTTTGTTTTTTTTTTTTGTTTTTTTTTTTTTCTTCTTCGGTATGACGGTATCTTCTAGCCATTTTTTATTTTCTTCTTCGGTATCTTCTAGCCATTTTTTATTTTCTTTTTATTCTTCGGTATCTTCTTCGGTATTTTATTCTTCGGTATTATTTTATTCTTCGGTATCTTCTCGCCATTTTTTATTTTCTGTCGTTATTTTGAACCAACCACGTCTCAACCGCCATCACACAACAACCACCTTAACCACCACGCCAGCCATCGTCACCAACTACAACCACGCTCCAACCCGCAGACAACAACCACAACGCCAACCCTCACCACAGAAGACCCTCCACCACCTTCGCCTTTACCTTCACGAATCCATCCCACATCATCGCTTCCACGGCCATTCCCACACCACCTGTGAACACTGAACGTCGGGCTGTCTCGGGCCCGTTCGGCGATTGGTGCCGAACGCACCGAGCTGCGAGCGCGAATGTCGGCCTTTCCGAGGGGAAATTCGGATCAGAAACGCTTCACCCCCACTTCTCCTCCGTCCAATTGGTGAGCGCGGGGCGGCTTGGCCCCGCCTCCAAGCGTGTGTATGTGAAGTCCGTATATGCAAATTTTAGGATCAGGAGAGGTTCACGCCCATTTTTGCCCGACCAATGGCTGACCGGGGTGGGGGGGTAGCATGGCCCCGCCTCCAATCGCGTTCTGATCCTAAAATTTGCATATTGGCTACACCATGCTGCCTATCAAAGGCGAGCGCAAGGCGAATTGAAAAGAGTTGGGTTTTGCAGTTGCTTGGAGAGTGTCGGCGAGAGGTTGCTCTTGGGGACAAGGAGCGTTGCGTTGGCGGAGTGGAGTCGAGTGCGCGCGGTGGAACTGCAAGCAAGGGAGCTCGGGTCCGAGGCAGGAAGGACGGCGGTCGGCGACGAGGTTGCGGTGTGGGGGATCGCTCGTCTCGTCGATCGCTCCCTCCCCCAGGGCATCAACAATTCCCCCTTTCCCCCGCGCTGAGATAGTGCAAAAGAGGGCCCCGTTCCCACCCCACCCCAAACGTGGTGCCAACGAAACCCGCCAAGGAGCACGGAGTGCGGCCACATCTGCGGCTTGCCCGCTAACGCGTCACGAGGACGCGGGTAAGACCTCCCCGGTCTCGCGGACCTGGCCGCTCCTCCAGGTCACGCGCACATTTGGCCTACGGGCCCGTCTGCCTCCTTGTCTGTGAAGGTGGCTTCTTTCCTTTGCTTTTGTGTAAATGTGTGTTGGCGCCGTCTGTGAAGTAAAGCTGTATTAGTGTTGCCGTGTGTGCGCGTAGTCGGTTTTAGCTCTTACATTTGCTTTATGTGCAATTTGATTCTGTATGGCTGTATATACGTGCTTTCCGTGTGCCGGGAAATAAAATGCTTGCTTGTTGAACTGTGCCCGTTTCGCTTCGTCTTTTCTTTATTGACCCTCCATCTTGCTTCACGTAAGGGGTTCGTAGTGGTTGCAACATCCCGGTAATTAATCTGAACCGTCCAGGTCGACGATAACATCACTCGGTTATTCCGATTGTACGGAGTCGGCCTGTGGCGTGATACGATCGCCCGGTCGACAATTCGCGCAGGCACTTCGGTAGATCAAATTTGGCGAGCGACCCTATCCTGCGCGGGTGGGCAATTGGCACGATTGTGGTGAGGTTAAACCCCCACCTGTGACTAGCTCCCGGCGTTGTTCCGAGAGGGTCATGACAATTGTCCGTCCAGTGGGCGACGTGCCGCGATTCGAGTTACGTGGCTGTCCGCACGCCGGCGGGCGTGAATTCGCAACAATATTCTGGTTCATCAGTCATGCTCTGCAGAATCGTGGCTTTTCTCAGGGCATCACATAAGGTCACAGAAGAAGAGCATATGATGTCAGTGTGGCCATCAAATGTTACACAGACTATTTGGTCACTATAATATTTAGTTAATCGCTCCTTCAACTTCCAAGTTTTATACTGTTCTGCATTCGTAGTACCCAGTGAAACCAAATATCCAACGTATTCATCTTTCAGATGAACGAGGGTTGTCACTGTCTTAGTTTTGGAGAACACAGTTTGTTCCAGATAACATTTCAGTTCATCAAAATCTTCATCATGTAATGTGCCCATTGTTTCCTCTCCTGATTTACGAATTGCAGCAGTGATGTTCCTTTCTGAAATATAGTGTGAATAGCATAACCTGTGGTACTTGGCATCATAGGCGAACAAATCTGGAAAGGCAAGCATGTGCATGTGTATTTTATTGTCTTGTCTTTTGTCAGCTGCTGCCAGAACTTTTTCTCTGGTGGACTGTCCAGTTCCTGTAAATACTGGTGTCAGCTTGTTTCTGGAAGTGTTGGATTTTCCACAAATGAAGCAGTTAGTCCTGATGTCAAACCCAACTGCTTCATTTCTGCTGATTCTTGTGTGTTCTGTTGCCGCAGACGTGCATGGTTGCTGGTCACTCTCACTGGGGTTGAATGTGGAGATATTTGACTTGCTGGTGTACTTGGCCCGACACGATTTGTGGAATGATACTTTCAAATCAAGACTCAATATGCCTTGTTGCAAAGGCCAGATACTTTCGTAAACATCATCTTTTCTGATTTGACTTGCTTTGAAGATTGCACTCAAACGATTAAATGTTGGGTTCATTACAACTTCTTGCTTTTTAGGGTTGAGGGGTTTAAAGCATATGATGCAGTGGTCAGTGTCAATTTTACGACGCTTCACAACAGGTGGTTCCAGATCCATAATTGCAGATCAATTGACAGCACAAGCACCTGAAATGAACTAATTAAAGACAAGTATATATCAGTAGTTTTAGAAAAAGGCAATCAAGCTCAAAATTGATTTTCTACAACTGGATTTAGAATCATTCTTGTTTGGTTTATGCATATACATGTATTATAAATTAATCAATGTCGGTTACTTTTAGGGGGCGTGACATATGGTTTCGGTAATAACTCTATGAATTCAACTGATTTATCTTTAAGAGTTATATTTCTGAAAAGGAGAAAGATAGAGGGTTATTTTGATGTATTATGTAGTAATACAACTCAAATACTTATGAAGAAATTAATTGTTTAGTTGATATTTATTGGTAAACCCGAAGCTGATTTGTTGAGTAAAATTCCACTATTTTTGCCTCTAGGTCACACAAAAGCCTTTGTTACATCACAAATGGTTTTTACAGATATATATATATATATATATATATATATATATATATATATATATATATATATATATATATATATATATATATATATATATATATATATATATATATATATATATATATATATATATATATATATATATATATATATATATATATATATATATATATATATATCTATATATATACACACACACATGTCATCATTCCTCACATTTTGGTGCCAAATTTGTGTTTGTAGCACCAGTATTAACAAATATATGAGCCATTATGAGCCAAAATCTGTGGTGATTAAATCCATTTTTGCAGTCTGCAGTGGTACATATGTAAACATGATTTTTAAAATGTTGTGCAATGATCTCAGGTTCACAACCATGATGTTCTAACTCCCCAGACATCCCTCTTCAAGAAAAAAAATAGGTTGTGACTTGTTCTACCTTGGGTAGGGGTATGCCACCCAAAACCTCATTTGGCCACTACCCTATGTGGGGAAGAATCACTGGTTGAGGGTGCGGCTGTGCCGCTGATGCAACACTCCCTGTAGGTCAGGGCAGGACTTTTGGAATTTGTTCATAGTACCGGCGATAGCTCACTTACTTTTCCCGAAGGACACTGTGAGATCTTGCCTCCAGCTAATGCCGGCAGACGGGACGCCCAGTTTAACGTCCATCTGAGGGACGGCGCACACATTTATGAATCGACCTGCCTGTGAATCACCGGGATGACAGTTTATAGCTAGACCGCTTTGAGGTGAGTGAGCGTACCTCGAGGCCATCCTGCCAGCTTCATTCTGTTGTTCTTTGCATTTGTAACATCCCCCACTTGGACCAAGCCAGCCATATTAATGTCTTCTTTCTCCTGATTTATATCCAGGCATTTTCAAAAAGGATTGCTTTGTTATCATCATCTAAGGCAAGCCATTTTGGCACTTGCATGTTCTTGGCTTATTATTCTATTAACAATGAGGAACAATGCACAGCAGCCAAAATGCGATTTCAAAACTGCAATCTCAGGTCGAACAGGTAATGTTCTTTTCATTACTCTCCATTTCTCATGATACCTCTTTCTTTTCATTTGATTGAAACTCTTGTTTTGTTATATATATATATATATATATATATATATATATATATATATATATATATATTTATATATATATATATATATATATATATATATATATATATATATATATATTTTACTCCATTTTGTTTTGCTGCCATGGCTCACTCTTGCATAGCCAAAGCTTAGTCATGCAGTGCATTTAATTTCTCTTGACAGCAATTGGATGTTGCTCTCATGGGGAAGGCTTTTTGAACAACTTTTATGACAATTAGTTTGGAAATATTTGATGAAGGATGAAAATTAGCACAAATGTGTTTGGAGGACGAGCAAATAAGAAACTAGAATGGCACTCGGTAGAGCGTATACCTCTGCTCCATCATGCCTGATCCACGAGAACATATCGGGCCCAATACATTTTTGAAATATCATGCCATACAGTACTTTATTGTTTTTGGCCCTATCTCTCAATGGTGAACAATCACTTTAAAAATTAAATAATTCTCGGATTCGGATCTTCACCAAAATCGAATCAATTCTTCCTTGTCACACATTCTTCCTTGTCACACACCCAACAAGTTCACCAAGTTTCGTCCAAATCGTCCATAACTTTTTGAGATATCGTGCTATATATCGGTTTCGCCCTGTCTCCCAATGGTGAAGAATCGCTTAAAAAATTATCGTAGCCGGATCCAGATCTTCACCAAAATCTAATCAGTTCGTCCTTGCCATACACCCAACCTGCCCACCAATTTTCATCCGAATCCATCCACAACTTTTTAAGATATCCTGCACACAAACGGGCAAACAAACAAAAAAGACAGACGGGTGAAAATCTCAACCGATCAAAGTACAACAATACAGGAACTAGAAAACAAAGCATCCCACATATACCTCGGAATAGAAGAAGGTTCCCAGGTACAACACAAAAAAATGCGGAAAATAATTAGCATGAAGTATCTTCGCAGATTAAGACAAATTCTGAAGTCATCCTTCTCCCCAAGAAACAAAACCAAAGCTATAAACCAACTTTCAGTGCCGGTATTCCAATATAGCTGTGCAATTATAAACTGGCCACAATGGGAGATCAACAATCTAGACAGCAAAATAATAAAACTTCTAATTATTCACAAGATATTCTACAAAAATCAATGCATACCGAGGTTGTACTTGCAAAGACGTGAGGGAGGAGTTGGTTTGATGGAGCTTAACCAAGTGCACAGAACATCGTGTGTCGGACTAGCGGAGTATGTGAAAAGCTCAACAGACCACCGGATGAGATTTGTACATGAGCAAGAAAACAACAAACCAGAAAAGGGATCCTTAATCCATTCAGCAACAAATCTTCAGATGGGTGCGAATTAGATACTACACAGGAAAACTAAACAAACAAACACAGCTCCAATGATTGCAAAGAATAACAAAAAGTCAAAAAGAAGGAAAACTACAAAAATAAAGATCAGCAGATATACTTTGACCAATGGGAGAATGACAAAAGAGCAGGAAGATTTTTTTAAAGCTTGACAGAACAGGGATTGACAAGTAAGGCTCTTTGGAATGGCTAAGAAGAGGTCAAATTAGTTGGGATGGAGAATGAGTCATCAATGCCCAAGACCAAGGAAATTACACTAATGCTTTTAAGAAAATGGTGGGATTGAGTCAATCCGACAAATGCAGGTTTTGTGGGGTAGAAACAGAAAGTAGCAGCCACCTCCTTTCAAGATGTTAAAAAACTCGTGTCGGAAAAGCTGGACATAGAAAGATATGACAGGGTCTGCAGAGTAATCCACTGGCATATCTGTAAACATTTCAACATCCTGGTCCTAGAACAATCATGGAAACACAAACCATATCCAATCCTTGAAAAATGAACAAATGATGCTCATGAATGACAAGATGATCCCATCAAGTGTGGACATTGCACATAATGCATTGCGTCCAGACATGGTGCTCAAACACAAAACGGAAAAGTCAGCATTGTTGATCGAAGTTTCAGTTCCCAATGACTTTGGATTAAATGCCACAGAAATCGGGAAAATGATCAAATACCAGGATCTGAAAAATGAGGTCAAGAGAACTTGGAAATTGAAGAAAGCTGAAATTGTACCAGTGAGCTACAGGAATGATAAAGAAAACCATTACTAAGTATTTAAAAATCATTCTTGGGAACATCACCACAAACGAGCTGCAAGTGTAGGCTGTCAGTGGTTTCGTGAAAATTTTGAAAAGAGCCCATGGAACGAGGCTCTGAGAACGAAACTTGACAGTTTGGTTCATGAATCACGATCCTTTACCAAAAAGGAAGTGGAGATTTTGGCGTCCCACCTGAAACCTAAATGGAGATGACAACCAAAGGTGAAAACATAACCACCGCCACCATCTTCGGTAGCAGAGGTAACAAGTTTGTTTACGAATTTGACAGTGAGCCATGTAGTTTGCCTCCGTATTATGAATGAATGAATGAAGATGAAAATATAAATGGCATCGTTTAAAAATCATCCCCCACCCACCTCCCCCAACCCCATCGTTGCTGATCCTCTGCTGTAATGAACATTTTGTACTTATTTTGAGTACACATTAAAGGTTTTTGTTTTGGTTATTTTGTGTTGAATGCTTTGTTCATAACATGTAAGCCAGCTTTGTAACATTTTGGGTATGCAGTATGAAATGCATACATGCACTTATTTGAAAATGCAGGTTATGAAACATCACTGATAGGTTTTAGAAGGCCACGGGCTTCATTTTGGGGTGAAGGGCATAAAGTGGTTGTTGCCTAAGATATTGGATTGGCATTTTCAAAGTGGTGTATGAAAATTGGGCCGAAGGCTGATTTCGAGAAACCACATCATTGGTTTCAGGCGAACTGCATTGTCCTTGTCAGATTGATTTATTTTTTTTTAAACCTCCTGCAGATTCATTCATTATCTTAAGGGAAAATGTAATCTGCCTGCCCTGCTTGGTAGATTTTTGTCTTCTAATTGTCATATCATGCTTTCACAGCCAACATGCATGGCATTGCTAAAATACTGCCTGTGTTATGGTTGGGCCACCAACATATAACCAAATGCATTTAGACCCTGACATTCGCAGACCCCACGTATTCTAAGTTCATAAAATGTAACAACCTTCTGCATTTGCGGCCCTGTGCTTCGCATGTTCATGGGTACTCATGGGACTTTTTAATTTTCCCTTTAATGAATCACGAACTGCCAGGAAATTATCCCCCTTTTTCCCATTGAAACAATGCCCCGACATTCGTGGATTTGACATTTTTCAGGAACGTATCCCCGCGAATGTCAGGGTTCGTTTTAAAGAAACAGCAGGTTTTTCTCTCCAGCAATTATGAGAGGGATTGATGAAATGCTCAACTTGTATCATAGTGCAAGGGTCAATCTGTGCCTTTTAAAATCTCCCAAACCAGCTGCTTACCGTTTCTGTGCTTGACTTGCCTTTTGAAATTTTCTTTGTCTACTCCTCTTCTTCATTTGCTGTGGTGCATCTGTGTTGTTCACTTTTTCCCCTCTACACTTTTTTTTTTCTTTTATAAATGGTAAAACATTTATTACTTGTTTTGAGCATTAAAAATGCTCTTGTTAGTACAGCTGACGGTCTGTTTTGCTCTGCAGTCAAAGACCGGCATCGGCTTGTTCAAAACTGACAACATGGATTTTTGCAATTCATGTATTGCTGAAAATTGAGTTTTCATTTAATTGCAGGAAGGGAAAAACTGAACAAATATCCTATACCAATGCTCAGGAGTTCGAATTATAACATTGAGGAGCTTAAAGTGAAAGTGAAAGTAAATAGCAGGGATAATAGAATTGCATAAAGTGAGACATTGTTTAATTGGGACCACATTCGATAGAGCGTGTATCTCAGGCAGGCTGATTAGTTTAGATTTTGTGTCACACTAATGGGCTGTATTACGCAACAGCCTCCACACCAAAAAAACACGATCTTTTTGTCCCGATCTTCTTCCTCTTCCTTTTCGACCCCGAATAGAACCTTTTTTATCCTCCTGTCCTCGTCACTTCCAATCGAGCCGTTTATTGGCCCACCGCCGTCGCCTTCCGCCAATCGTGATCACGGGGCGGAGCCATCCGCTGCACTGTCCTGTGACGTCACGGCTAGCCTCCAGGGACTACTAAAAGGGGTTTACGCAGACACACTTACCCTATCCCGTGTCCCTATCTAATTACGTGACAATTATCATTTCCCCCTTGAAGAAATGAACATTTACTAGACAACTTATCACCACTGAATTGCTACTTATTACATCGAGATCCTGGTAAACTCGAACAGCATGGCATACCTAATTACCCTTTGAATGCATACCCCCCCCCACCCTCAAACGTAGCAGTATTAATAAACTCCAAGGACAATGTAAAGTTCCAGTTCTGGTGGAGTTACATACAGATGGTACATACACTTCTCTTGTTCACCCGTGCCCAACGTGATGGAAATTGGGAAGTTCATTTGTATGCTTTCCAGTCTATGCTCCCACTGTTCATGCGTTATGATCACACAAACTATGCGCAATGGGGAACAATATATGTGATTGAAATGCACCAACTTCCACCAGAAGTGCTACATGAATTCCAAAATGGAAATTTTGTCGTGAAAAGATCAAAGCGTAGGTTTAACCAGGTTGATCCAGACCAAAGCCAAGAATGGTTGAACGGGACGGGGAAAAAAGGGAGGTGGTATCACCAAGACCACGACAGCCTTAAGCAGGTGGACCCTGTCCTACAACCTTAGATCCCACATGTCATGTGAAACCACAGAAATGTACCACCTGGACATTGACGAAGAGCCAATGCACAATGAATCTACAAAAGGAAGAGAAAAACAGGACAGCCAAGATGAAGACATCCT
>NC_140961.1:109301655-109309155 GCF_056783735.1 Eptatretus burgeri | reverse complement strand
TTCTGTCTCTGTCCACCAGAGGGTCGTTGATGACGTTCCTTTCTTTGCATGGCACCAATTCCTCCCGCACAGGCCAGTCCTTCTTCGTGTAATGCTGAGCACGGTCCCTACTATCCACATGCACAGAAAACATGGGTACTTGGTGAAGCCAGACTGTTGTCCCAACAAAAAGTTCACCATCTTCAGGTCAACACAAATTAACCACTTATGCTGATCATAACCAATTTTCTCCAGCACGTACTTCACCGCTTCATACTTCTCCTTCAGTGTAGTAGAGTGAAGCGATGGGTACAGAGGCAAACTGGTTGCCGTTGTGTAGCAGCAGAACACATTTCAGTGATCGCTTGCTGCTGTCAATGAACAGTCTCCAATCTTTGGGTTCGTACTGTGGCACTCCAAGCTTGAGCAGAAGCGCATGTCATAAATTAGGCGCATGTAGGTATTGTACGTTCTTCAGAGTTCGTTATTTCAAGAAATACAACTTTTTTGTATCACATTATTACAAAAATCTTCCCCATTAACTTTAGTTTTGATCCACGAACTTTATGCTTTGCCTCACCAATTTTTGGAAGATTTTGAGGTTTTATGACTTCAAACTGATCCCTTTTCGACATAATCACCCAGAACTATCGTACCTGAATACTTCTTGTCATTAAAATAATTATTTCCAATCAAAACAATTATTTGACATGACATTTTACCCCCACCAACTTCTTCTAAAATGCTCCACACATGCGTACATGTGAACAAAAATGTAAAAAACGACATGTGGCCATATCTCAAAAACTTGACCTGATTGAACAAAACTAATGTGAGTTTTGGATTCAGCGCATCAGATTCGTCCTAAATCAGCGTAAAAAATGCAGACAACAAATTTGTTGTTGACCAGTGTAATTGGTGAGTTGTCAAATGTTACTGCTTCATCTATTGCCGATATTGCTAGACTAGCTCCATTTAGCCTAGCTACAGACGGTAGCAATGACAGTGGTGAGGCCCAGCTATATCCTGTCCTGATTTCGTACTATGACAACAGTGCTGGGATTGTGAAGCAAGGTTTGCTAAGTTTGCCTGCGTGCAAACAAGATTCCACTGGAGAAAACATTTTCAAACTGCTTGATCATGAGTTCAGTGACAGGAAAATTCCGTTGGGAAATTGTGTTTCCTTTTGTGCTGATAATGCCTCTGTCATGGTGGGCAAGCACAAAGGAGTCGCTGCTTATATCCACAAACAAAATCCAGAGTGCTACATCATGGGATGCCCTTGCCATATGATGCACAATACGGCCAAGAAAGCGGCTCAGGCCTTACCCATTGAATTAGATGACTTTCTCATCGATATTTACTACGACTTGGACAAAAGTAGTAAGCACGCGTCAAAGGAGTGAAAGCACTGCAAGAACTCTGTGATGCCCGACACACAAGATTCTGAAGCATGTCGCAACAAGGTGGCTGTCCCTTGGTCAGTGCCTAGACAGGCTGATTGAACAGTGGGAACCACTTCGCCTCTTCTTCAAAGAAGAAGTACGAAGAAAAATGCAACCAACTGTGGCCAAGACTCTAACAACGAGCAAGAAGACGGCACTGTATCTACTGCCAGTACTGGCACTGCAGGATCAAGCACTGAGTGGAGCAGCATTCACCACTACCACTGCAGTATCTGCTGCGAAAAGAAGACAGCAGGGACAGCACCAAAACCAATGCTGAGAGCAGGTAGCATCACCGGCCCTTCATCACGTTCATCTACAAAGCAGATCCCTTCAGAGTCGAGAAAGACTGTGATAGTCCCATCTACAGGCAAAGAAAGGACCCAAGTTAAGTTCTGCTTTTGCCAAATCACTTGATAGAAGATCAGCAAAACCTTCAAATCAGAGGTCTTCTTCCTTGGCTGCACCTACCTCAAGCTCTCTCCTCAAACGTAAAATTGTATCTGGTACTACGAGTCTGACCTCTTCTGCTGGCAGTAAGCGCAAGTGTGATCGCCCTGCGGCTAAGTGTACTACGAGTTCTACAACTAAAGCGCATATTCCTCAAACACTGTGCAGGAATCTAGAGAAAAACGTGTCAACAGGATGTTCTTGTCTCCACAAACAAAACTCTATTGTTTCTTCCTTCGATATGCTAACAAGCTTTTTGAGAAGGGAATCTTCTGCTCCAAAGAGACGAACCCTGTATTCATCTCCTGATCTTGGTCTTCTGGTCTTCTGAATTGAATGGTCTTCTGAAAGATATCTTCGTACGGTTTTGAAACCATCGGTGTCATCGGTTCCTCTGGTAAATGTACCCTTCTCTGACAGAAATCATCAGAAGAATGATGAGGACCTCATGATTGGGAACGATGCCAAACTGTATATAAGGGAACAAAGGAGTCTCCAAGAAATCCACCTTCACTCTGAGTGAGTCAGACATCCAAGGTTTCTTCAGTGCAGTTCGCTCATATTATGTGAAAGCCTGCAATTACATCTTCAAAACCTGGCCGCTAGATGATGAATTAGCCAAGCATGCTCAGGTGCTGGATGTTAAGCTACACCAAGAAGTGGGGTTTGACTGTGTGGAGTTTTTCATCAAGAAATTCCCCTGTCTGTTCAGTGGCGGTGATAGTGACATAGACAGTCTTGAGAGTGAATTCGCTCACGACCAGGCAGACGCCTCCATAGCTACAATTGCTACTGAGACAGTGAGAGTGGATGAGCAGTGGCATCGGATTTCACAGCTCACAGATCCTGCACTGGTGCCAAGAAGTATCCTAATTTGAGCAAAGTGATGAAGGGAATCTTGGTCATTCCTCATTCGAACGCATCATGTGAGCGGGCACTCAGTCTTGTACGGAAGAATCATACTGAATTTCGTCCCAATTTGAGTGTCAAAACCCTGGAAGCTCTCTTAATTGAAAAACTAGCTCATAGCACCCCTTGCTACCAGAGAATACAGCAAAGACATAATCAGAAGGGCTAAAAGAGCCACACAGCTGTCACTCAGCAAAGCTGCCATGGAAAAAGCAAGCAGCAGTAGTACCAGCCAGTAAGGTAAGAAAAATATTGCTTCTTTTGTGCTTTTTGTTAATCTTTGATTGTCCCCTAACTTACTAATATTAACATACATGTAACATTAAAAAGTGCACAATTTTCCCCTTTTTTTGTTCAAAAAGTGGGAATTCTTAACATGTTAAATGCTCCAAAATAGGGCTCAGAGGGCACTAGAGAGCGTCCAGGGCCCTAAGGCGGGCCCTGGACTCCGCCGCAAGGGTCGAGCGCTCCGCGTTCGAGATGTGCGCTTCGCGCACATTATTTGATGTCGGTTGCAAATCCTCCCTAATTCTGATTTCCAAAAGTTGGCATCTCTGTTCTTCCTCTTCTTCCTCTTCTTCTTCTTCTTCTTCTTCTTCTTCTTCTTCTTCTTCTTCTTCTTCTTCTTCTTCTTCTTCTTCTTCTTCTTCTTCTTCTTCTTCTTCTTCTTCTTCTTCTTCTTCTTCTTCTTCTTCTTCTTCTTCTTCTTCTTCTTCTTCTTCTTCCTCTTCTTCTTCCTCTTCTTCTTCCTCTTCTTCTTCCTCTTCTTCTTCCTCTTCTTCTTCCTCTTCTTCTTCTTCCTCTTCTTCTTCTTCCTCTTCTTCTTCTTCCTCTTCTTCTTCTTCCTCTTCTTCTTCTTCCTCTTCTTCTTCTTCCTCTTCTTCTTCTTCCTCTTCTTCTTCTTCCTCTTCTTCTTCTTCCTCTTCTTCTTCTTCCTCTTCTTCTTCTTCCTCTTCTTCTTCTTCTTCTTCTTCTTGTTCTTCTTCCTCTTCTTCTTCTTCCTCTTCTTCTTCTTCCTCTTCTTCTTCTTCCTCTTCTTCTTCTTCCTCTTCTTCTTCTTCCTCTTCTTCTTCTTCCTCTTCTTCTTCTTCCTCTTCTTCTTCTTCCTCTTCTTCTTCTTCCTCTTCTTCTTCTTCTTCTTCTTCTTCTTCTTCTTCCTCTTCTTCTTCTTCCTCTTCTTCTTCTTCCTCTTCTTCTTCTTCCTCTTCTTCTTCTTCCTCTTCTTCTTCTTCTTCTTCTTCTTCTTCCTCTTCTTCTTCTTCTTCTTCTTCCTCTTCTTCCTCTTCTTCCAGCAATGCCAACCCTCCCGATTTCATCGGGAGGCTTCCGAAAATTCACCCAAACTCCCGCCCTTACGATCACTATCCTTATCCTCCCGAAATTTTGATATTTTTGCACTGTTCACTAATCAGAATGTACTAGTATGAGAATTGAATGAAAAGCATCGTCTGCTACGTATAGCATGTGGTAACTCCATAACGTTCGCTGCTACCAAATTGTACGTAAAAAATTGCAAATTCAAATGAGGAGCAGCGAAACATTGGGTCTGGATCTCGCTTATGCGATCATGCACTGAGATTTAGTGCATGCGGTATGTGTGCAATACAGTGCATGCGGTATGTATGCACAGTGTATATGCATGCGATACGCTCACTGCATGCAGCTGGGCCCCGTACCAGCCCGGCGGTCGCGACCACCGTGCGGTGTTTAATTTAACAGCCGCTAGAGTTCTACGAGTCGCGCTGCAGCTGTGGAACATCGACTTCGAAGTTACCGATGCTTCAAGCCCTCGATGTTGATTACGAAATGGCAGAAAAGAAGCTTACGAAGACCAAGAAATGGTCTCAGAAGTACAAGACCGAATACAGTCTCCAATACCCGTGTATTCGAAAGTCTGAAAGAGGAATTCATCATGCGTATTGTACAGTATGCAGCGTTGATATTTCAGTTGAGCACGGAGGTCGCGATGATATTCGGAAGCACGTTGGAAGCAAACGGCGCACAGACATTGCAAAGGAGAGATCTTCGAGCACGAGTACCGGTACACTTCTGAATTATTTCACCAAACAAGGGACAAGCGAGGAAGAGGATGTTACCCGAGCGGAACTTCTCTTTAGTGGATTTATTGTGGAACATAACTTGCCCATATCAGTCTCAGATCATGCTGGACCTCTATTTCAAGATGTTTCCAGATTCAAAAGTTGCTTCAAAGTATGGATGTGCAAGAACAAAAACTTGCAAGATGTGCAAGATGTGCAAGAACAAAAAAAAAAAAAAAACAAGAACAAAAAGCAAGAAAAAAAAAAGAACAAAAAAGAACAAGAACAAAGAAGAAAAAAAGAACACTGGTCAACAATTTTTTACTTTCTGAATGTTGTCTAGATTTCTACAAGTGAATTAGGGTATTCTGGCACTGCTGAATCAGGAAATGGCATCCGTTTCTCTCCATCAGGTCAGGTTTTTGTGCTAAGTTGATTTGAAAAAAAATCAGATCTTGTGACAAAATCAATTACATTTTTGTGGCATTATCAGCTGATTTTTGTCAACACATATCATCCTAAACATGTTTTTAAGAAAAAAAAAATGTTTTGCCAACAACATTTATTGATTACATGATAGAAACATCGATTACTGTCATCTGAATGGTGGGCATTGATAAAGGTAAGTACAAGTAAATTGCATGTTGCGTCACCACTGTTCAAACTTCAGGGCTTGAACTTCCGTTTCTTCGAACTCCTGGAATGTTCAGCGGCAGGGAGGTCTCTCTTCAGATTCCAACAGTAGTCAGCCATCATGACTGCGTCCCAGCGACCCTGATACCTGGTCTCCATCTCCTTCATGTCCTGATGGAATCTCTCCCCCTGCTCGTCACTCATTGAACCCAGGTTCTCAGGAAACTGGTTCATATGTGAAAATAGGTAGTGCATCTTGAAGCTCATGTTGCAGCCCAGGTTTCTGAAAGCAGTCAGCATGTTGTTGACAAGTTCTGCGTAGTTTCTGGCCTTATTGTTGCCAAGAAAGTTCTTCACTACCAAAACAAATGTATTCCACGCTTCCAGTTCCACTTCGTTCATTGAGTTTTTGAACTCTGGATCTCTGATGAGCTGACGGATCTGAGAACCATCAAAGATGCCAGCTTTCAACTTCTCCATGGTCAATCCTGGAAAAGCCTGGCACAAGTAAGTGAAGCAGTCACCATCTTTGTCCAGAGCCTTGGTGAACTGCTTGATTAAGCCGAGCTTGATGTGCAGCGGTGGGAAGAGTATTCTGTCTCTGTCCACCAGAGGGTCGTTGATGACGTTCCTTTCTTTGCATGGCACCAATTCCTCCCGCACAGGCCAGTCCTTCTTCGTGTAATGCTGAGCACGGTCCCTACTATCCCACATGCACAGAAAACATGGGTACTTGGTGAAGCCAGACTGTTGTCCCAACAAAAAGTTCACCATCTTCAGGTCAACACAAATTAACCACTTATGCTGATCATAACCAATTTTCTCCAGCACGTACTTCACCGCTTCATACTTCTCCTTCAGTGTAGTAGAGTGAGCGATGGGTACAGAGGCAAACTGGTTGCCGTTGTGTAGCAGAACACATTTCAGTGATCGCTTGCTGCTGTCAATGAACAGTCTCCAATCTTTGGGTTCGTACTGTGGCACTCCAAGCTTGAGCAGAAGCGCATGTCATAAATTGGCGCATGTAGGTATTGTACGTTCTTCAGAGTTCGTTATTTCAAGAAATACAACTTTTTTGTATCACATTATTACAAAATCTTCCCCATTAACTTTAGTTTTGATCCACGAACTTTATGCTTTGCCTCACCAATTTTTGGAAGATTTTGAGGTTTTATGACTTCAAACTGATCCCTTTTCGACATAATCACCCAGAACTATCGTACCTGAATACTTCTTGTCATTAAAATAATTATTTCCAATCAAAACAATTATTTGACATGACATTTTACCCCCACCAACTTCTTCTAAAATGCTCCACACATGCGTACATGTGAACAAAAATGTAAAAAACGACATGTGGCCATATCTCAAAAACTTGACCTGATTGAACAAAACTAATGTGAGTTTTGGATTCAGCGCATCAGATTCGTCCTAAATCAGCGTAAAAAATGCAGACAACAAATTTGTTGTTGACCAGTGTAATTGGTGAGTTGTCAAATGTTACTGCTTCATCTATTGCCGATATTGCTAGACTAGCTCCATTTAGCCTAGCTACAGACGGTAGCAATGACAGTGGTGAGGCCCAGCTATATCCTGTCCTGATTTCGTACTATGACAACAGTGCTGGGATTGTGAAGCAAGGTTTGCTAAGTTTGCCTGCGTGCAAACAAGATTCCACTGGAGAAAACATTTTCAAACTGCTTGATCATGAGTTCAGTGACAGGAAAATTCCGTTGGGAAATTGTGTTTCCTTTTGTGCTGATAATGCCTCTGTCATGGTGGGCAAGCACAAAGGAGTCGCTGCTTATATCCACAAACAAAATCCAGAGTGCTACATCATGGGATGCCCTTGCCATATGATGCACAATACGGCCAAGAAGGCGGCTCAGGCCTTACCCATTGAATTAGATGACTTTCTCATCGATATTTACTACGACTTGGACAAAAGTAGTAAACGCGTCAAAGGAGTGAAAGCACTGCAAGAACTCTGTGATGCCCCGACACACAAGATTCTGAAGCATGTCGCAACAAGGTGGCTGTCCCTT
>NC_140961.1:109289155-109296655 GCF_056783735.1 Eptatretus burgeri | reverse complement strand
ACTATGTCTCTCCGAAAGGACCGTCTGGAACCCCTCCGCCCCCCCCCCCATCTACTTTCTCAACAATCCTCTTTTTTTTTGTATACCTTGGTCGAGGCTCGTATGAGAGCTAAAAGAAGTCCTTTCATTAAAAATTGTGGGCCTCACTTTCTGCCATGATCTTTCCTGGGAAAGTCACATCTCCAAGCTGGCTTCCAAAGCCAGTCGCTGATTGGGCATCCTCCATCCTGCAAAGTTCTTCCTCAGCCCATCTGAGCTCCTGACCACAGACAAAGCTTTCATCCACAACCTGATGGAGTACTGCTCTCCCCGCTGGGCTGGTGCTCCTGCCTCACCTTTCTCGGCTTCACGATGTGGAAACCAAGGCGTTTAGGATCATTGGTATCTCCCGTGATGAGGCTGAGTCCTTGGGTCTTTCACTCACTCATCACAGGCAGGTCAGTGGTCTATCAGTCTTGTACCGTCTCCTCTCCGGCCTCGCACACCCCCCCCCCCCCACTCTGGTTATCTGTCCTGCCCATATTTCCACAGGGAGCAAGCACTTGCTGAAGTGCCATGGCAGGTGAAAGATACCCACACCGAGCCAACTGGCATGATGGCAATTGAAGTCACCACATATGAGGAAGAGGGAGTTTGGATGAGTGAATAGAAGTTGGTCCATGTTTTCGGTGAGCGAGATGTAAGTGGAGTCATCACTGTTTGGTGGATGGTACAACACACAGATAAACAACAGGTGTGAGCAGAGGCGAAACCATAGCTAGAGGTATTCCTGGGGGTGTGGAAAAGTGATGGCAGTTCAGGGAGAGTAAGGAATACAGTTTTTGATGAAGAGAGCAACTCCACCACCAGGACGAGGCTCAGGTTCAGGTTTTTGAGGCGATGGTTGGTTCTCTCCAGGGGTCTCTGCTGACTTTCTTAATGATAAGTCTCCGGTCATTGTTTGTCACGTTTTGGCTTTATTTTGTTGCCTCTGTGTTTAGTGTGTGTTCCTAGTTTGGTTTTGTTTTAAACCTTGTGCGGATTTGGTGAGTTTTCTTTGGTCTTGTCATATCAGGTTTCCCTGAGGCCAACCGTGCCTTCCCATCTGTGTGCATGATCGTGTTATTTGTATGTTCTCCTTATTACCATCAGTTTTTAATTTTCACCACTTTTCCCTCCACCGTCCTTCTATCCCTCCCAAATATACCCTCTATTTTATGCCTTACAATGTAAAAAATACACCAAAAAAAAACACCTTTTCCCTTCTCACCTAATACCCCACGTGACTTCCTGTACTGACTCTTCTTCCTTCTCTTCACTCTTCCCTGCCAATCCCACTCTGATCATAAAAGTTTTCACCGCATACCTTCATGACCTTTTCTTCAAACTTTTCCTTTACTCTTCCCCCCTCCTCCTGAATCTTGAAAAAAAAAAAGTTCTCTTACAGTGTTTCAACTTCCCATCTTTGCCGGTCCTTTTTCAAAGTCTTGTTTTCATTTCGACCTTTCTTTCATCCCGTGTCAAAAATTCCATCTGTTGCAACGCTTCCTTTCTCCACTCTGTCAATTCCTCTGCACTCCATCCATCTTCCAAAGTTCTTAAACTCGAGAAAAGGAGAACCCCCTCGTACAACTCTCCGGACTTCTCTGGGCAATGTTCGTAACTTTAATTCATTTAATTTTCCCCAAACGTTTTAAAAATAAAATGCGATGCGCTCCACAAACACTTAATCTCAAAATTTAAACAGCGGAATTCAGCTAGGCATCTCCGGGCTTCTCCGGGTGGTGTTTAGTATGACTGCTGCGGGCAGGGCACCTGCAGCCTGTCAAAAATCACCTTATGGTAAAACTCCCGAAATCGAGACTCACTGCTCAGCTCCTACCCAACTTGTAAACTTAGTTTTTTCATAACTTGGCCACAACTTTTTGAGATTGTGCTCAATATGCTTTTGGCCCCGTCTCTTGATGGTGAAGAATTTCTTTAAAAAATAAAATAAAATCTCACCATCTGGATCTTCACTAAAATCGAATCAATTTGGCCTTATCACACACCCAACCTGTTCAAGTTTTGTCCGAATCTGGCCGTAACTTTTTGAGATATCGTGCTCACAGACAAACTGATGGGTGAAAACAATCTCCGTCTACCTTCGGTGGCAAAAATTATAACATTGATGTGCACAATTGCAAAAAAAAAATTAGAAGGGCACTCGGTAGAGCACGTACCTCCACCACATAATGCCTGATCCACGTGAACATGTCGGGCCAAATACATTTTTGAAATATCATGCTATGTATCGTTTTTGGCCCAATCTCTCAATGGTGAAGAATCACTTCAAAAATTAAATAATTCTAATATCCAGATCCAGATTCGGATCTTCACCAAAATCGAATCAATTTGTCTTTGCCACAAACCCAACCTGCCCACAAAGTTTTGGCTGAATCCGTCCTCAACTTTTTAAGATATCCTACACCCAAACAAACAGTCAGAAAGTCGATGAACTATTTTTGTAGATGAACCCTAAAAAAATCATATTTTACCGTTTTGCAACTGTAATTTAATTACCCACGACAAAGTAGCGTGTTGTACCACTTCTCCCGATTATTCTAATATCAGGTTGCATATTTATTTTTATTTATAAAAATCTGATCTCAAACTGGAGAGTTTGCTGGGTCCACAGGACATCTGTATATTATGCTTCTCTGATTGGCTCATTTGACTGATGTGGTCCTATGACCGGTGTTGTGGATCCGCCGTTTGGAGAGGTTCTGGGCTGAAAGGATCGAAACGTTGATGATAAACGGTGCCCAGCTGATGATCAGGGCAGTTGGGAAATCAGTAAATTTTTTTTTTTATAAGTTAACGCTATAATTACAAATATAATAGCTTTTGTAAATACTTTCCAGTACATAATATGTCTGTTTGTGTGTTTATATATGTGTGTATGTACATGTGTGTGTTTATATGTATTGTTACGAATTTGGGAAATCGATTGCACACAACATTCTCCTTTAGTCAGTTTTGTCGATAAGTGCTTGTTCCCTAGATAGCTCACCTTCCATTGTTTAATGGGTAGAAATCGATTAAGTGCGCTGCGATTCAATTTAATAGTTAGGGAGCGATCACAACACAATGGAGATGCCCCTTTTCTGCAAAGAGGAAGAAGAGCCCTCCCGTCCTGAATCACGGGATGTAAACAACTCCCTCCCACCCGTGGATGTGGGGGGGGGGGATGGAGCACGAGGGCATGAGTCACGCCGGGAGCGGGGGAGGGGGCGGAGGAGGATAAGGAAGAGATTCTCTGCTGGTTGGTTCAGTCGAGCTTCTGCTGGGTAAGGGAGGAGGCTTTTTGAAGGCTTTCTGCTTTGGCTTGGCTTTTCAGCAGACCTTCGAGTTCTGCTTGGCTCGGTTCACTTTTTGGGCTCTGGCTTGGTTCGTCGAAGAGAGTTGAGCTGGTTGCTCGGCTTGGAGTTCTTGGTTCGTGTAGCTCTTTGTTCTCCGCTTGGTTCCCGGCATGGTGCGACTCATCGGCCTCATCTTGGTGGTGGTTCTTCGAGATAGCGACGCATGGACGGGAAGGATCGGCGCCTCGTCTCACCAGCACATGTTCGGAAGCGCAAGAGGATTTGCTGGAGCTTGGGAAGGATCGTGGCTCACGATGATTAGGTCCAGCTCGCTCTCGCTGGAGCCCGGGTCCGAACAGCTTGAAGACCACACGAGGTGGAGAGGTTCGAGATAGGTTCTGGGTTTCAGCTCATCTGTCCTCCGAGCTGGAGTCTGTTATTAAAGGCATCAGTCACCATTTGTGTGCGTGCGTGTGCGTGTGCGTGTGCGTGTGCGTGTGCGTGTGCGTGTGCGTGTGCGTGTGCGTGTGCGTGTGCGTGTGTGTGTGTGTGTGTGTGTGTGTCCGTGGGCCCGTCTAATAAGTAGGAAACTTAAGTGTTTGTGTGCTGTAAATGATTGCATTGCATTTCGTATAGTCGGTATAGTTCTGCTCTTACGTGCTTCCCTAGTTCCCCATTATTAATAATAAATGCCCCAATTGTTAAATGTTTTCAGCTCATCGCGTCGATTATATCATTGATTGAGCATTTCGTGTGTTGGGAGTTGGAAAGCCGTTGGTTTGCCATAAAAGGGGGACATTCGGACCGACGGTTCTCGGCGATTAAGCCGCTCGGAATCGCACACGGGACAGGCTCGCTTAAACGGCTTGTTTCGTACGAGTTCCGTCGAGGGTGGAATACCCCGGAAGTTGGATCACGTGGGTATTTAGGTAAATTGAAGATTGGCATATCGACCCTACCCCACGTGGTCTGCCCATTGGTGTATTTCGGTTCTTGCACAAGGACCCGTCGGCCTCGGAGTTCTCCGGACGGCGATCTATATTCCAGATGATTAGTCGGGCCGGCTCGACTTGCGGCTCCGTCAGAGCTGTCGGTTCGCGGCCGACCACCGGCACCGTAACAGTATGTATATATATATATATATATATATATATATATATATATATATATATATATATATATATATATATATATATATATATATATATATATATATATATATATACACACACACGAGTGTTTGTATGTATATGTGTGTATGTATATTTATGTGTGTTTGTATGTATATAGGTGTGTTTGTTTGTATGTATATGTTTGTCTGTGTGTGTGTGTGTGTGTGTGTGTGTGTGTGTGTGTGTGTGTGTGTTATGTGTATGTGTGTATATATATATATATATATATATATATATATATATATATATATATATATATATATATATATATATATATATATATATATATATATATATATATATATGTATATATATATACTAGTAAAGGTGCCCGTCTTGGACGGGCGTCACTGGCAACATATGGTAAAAGACAGATCGCATGAATGTATTTTAAATAATATATTATATCATTTTTATCCATTGATTATTATCATTCAGGTTTTCCCCTTCGATGACATTACCATGTAGTTCAGTGACTACACAACGTGTACCATTCGTGAGTTGCGGAGGATCCATAGAGCGCATCAAAATTACAGGGCACCCTACTTTAAAGTGATCCAAAAGGCCGGATCAGTTTCGTCTACATATTCATATCTTGTAGATTTTAGCTGATTCTGAAACTGTTAACAGCATGTCGATCGGATGGTGCTGTGATTTTCTACGGTAGCAAACAGAAGTACGACTTAAGCCTGTACTCCACGATGCGGAGACCCGAGGACCTAATATTTCACAACAAACTAAAAATTCACAAAATTTGAAAATATTTAAAATAAACAATTTATTATAATATCAATTAAATATCATTTTTATCCATCGATAATATGAATTCCTCTGTACAGCTATAGTTGTTCTCCTGGGATCTGCGCATCCATCCACAATCTATGTTCTAATGAAGTGCAGTAGGAATAATAAAAACAGCACCATGCGGGAGTGTAGGTAATCTCTCCAAAGCTCCCGGAAAGCCTTAAAATGCATCACGATCGGTTTGATTGTGAACACATATACGGAC
The DNA here is from genome assembly GCF_056783735.1 of Eptatretus burgeri. Taxonomy (NCBI): domain Eukaryota; kingdom Metazoa; phylum Chordata; class Myxini; order Myxiniformes; family Myxinidae; genus Eptatretus; species Eptatretus burgeri. The sequence goes on along the minus strand of NC_140961.1, from coordinate 109,291,154 downwards.
GGACGGACGGACATCGAGACCGGTTATATTAGGTCATCATGAAGGTACCGCTTGATATTACGCATTGAAATAGAGATATGAATACTCAAGTGAGTTTATTATATGTCTATGATTGATAGCTTATTGACATCTCAATAACATGAGCAATTTACTATGGCGTATAATGATTAATAATAACATACTCTACAAAAGGTTTTACGAACTCATCTTCGTGGTCCTCTAAAAAATGGGAAACATTTTTATTTCTTTTTTGTGCAATAATTCCTCCCATTTTTCAAATGGAGAACATGAACTGTTTTACTACCATAATCATCAAAACGAATTTTGAGGGGCCTCTTAAGGAAGACAATAATATCATCTATATTAATATTTCGGCATGCCCCGTTTTTTGTTCCATCATCAGATTTTCCACCATCAGATTACTATATATATGTCTAAGCTTGTTTCATTTCATGCAGTAACAAAAATCTGATGGTGGAACAAAAAAAGGGGCGTGCCGAAATATTAATATAGATAATAAGAAGATTTAACTACAATAATCATCAAAACGAATTTTGAGGGGCCTCTTAAGGAAGACAATAATATCATTACTATAGATGTCATAGCTTGTTTCATTTCATGCAGTAACAAAAATCTGATGGTGGAACAAAGAAAGGGGCATGCCGAAATATTAATAAAGATGTGTGTGTGTGTGTGTGTGTGTGTGTGTGTGTGTGTGTGTGTGTGTGTGTGTGTGTGTGTCATTTTCGTGTGTGTGTGTGTGTGTGTGTGTGTGTGTGTGTGTGTGTGTATATATATATATATATATATATATATATATATATATATATATATATATATATATATATATATATATATATATATATATATATATATATATATATATATACACATGTATGTGTGTGGTGTTTATATTGTTGGGGGTCGGTGGCGAGGACGACCGCTAGATGGAGCAGCAGGGCCGTCTCCCACCGAACACCCAGAATAGAAAGGTCGTCACACCGGATAACTCCGGCGTCGACGGGTCACTTATAGGACCGTGGTCGCCAATATTTTGACGGCGTGAGGTAGGGTCCACTTGTCTATTCCAATTTACCTAAGTACTCACGCCGTCTAGCTACCGGGGAAGCCACACCCTCGTCCGACTCTGTCCGAACCGAGTCGCATGTACCGACTCGGGTCCGGCGTAACCGAGCGGAAGTTACCAAAGCCGCGCTGGACCAAATGAACAATTCCTGGCCCAATCAGCTTCACTATTACTCAAGCCCGCACCGTGCTGGGTCAATGGTAGAAACGACAGGCAACAAACTGGAACATTTAACAGATATTTATTTTGAACAGGGAGGGAGATATAGCAGAGTTATCCGAATAAAAGAAATGCAATTTACAATGAACACAGGCACTTAACAGTCTCTACTTACAGGACGGGCACCCCCCCCCCCACACACACACACACACACACACACACACACACACACACACACACACACACACACACACACACACACACACACACACACACACACACACACACACACACACACACACACACACACACCCAAAAGAAATGGGGCCGGTTGGCCTTTATTTGACCCTTCAGCTCGGGAGGGAAGGCGAGCTGAGGGTAAGAGTTCGGTCGGGCACCTTTCCGCCTCGTATGGTCTGGTCGAGACGAGCTGGTCCAGGGGGGGGGGACTCGAACCCACACCTTCGTCGCCGCACCAAGCACCAGGCACCGGGAATGATGCAACAGATGCCAGCCAGCACGAGAATGGACGAGACGAGCACTTGCGGGCAAGACGAGAACGCCAGCAGGCAAAACAAGGCGACGAGGCTTCTTCCTTTTGCCAGCCGATTGCCCCCACTATTATTCATTCCTCACGTGAGGTGGGAGGGGTCCGTCCTGAGGTAACTCGCCTCCTCATTGGTCGGGGGGGGGGGTGTCGGGGCGTCTCGGTGGCCCGCCCCTCCCCCCACCCCCCCCCAAAGAGGCTCTGTA
>NC_140961.1:109279155-109281655 GCF_056783735.1 Eptatretus burgeri | reverse complement strand
GCCGGAGTGCGTGCTTCCCAGCACGCCGTGTGTGGATGAGGCACCGTGTGTGGAAGAGGCCGTGTGTGTGGATGAAACGGCCAGTGTGGATGAGGCACCGCGGGTGAGTGCCCCCGCGTGTGTGAGTGAGGGACGGTGTGTGGATGAGGAACCGCGGGTGAGTGCCCTCGCGTGTGTGAATGAGGCACGGTGTGTGAGTGAGGCACCGCGGGTGAGTGCCCCCGCGTGTGTGAGTGAGGCACGGAGTGTGGATGAGGAACCGCGGGTGAGTTCCCCCGCGTGTGTAAGTAGTATGGTTTGTGTGAGTGGTGAGGCACGCGTGAGTGAACGGCCGTATGCAAGGGAGACCGTGTGTGTGAGGGAGATGTCGGTTGGCATGCGGGAGCACGCAGCCGCGTCTCCCGGTGTGAATGTAATGGAATGGAGTGTGAGCGTCGTAACACGCAGGTGTGCGTGTGTTGAATGGCGACGACGACGGCGACAGAAGAAAGAAAGCCGAGTGGCGGCTGTAGTTGTTTCGGGGACCGTGCCGGGTTCACCCAGCAGTGAGCACGAGGTCCGTGTTGTGCAACGCACGAGACCCCCACGTGCTCGCTTGCGAGAGTGAAGTCCCGGTCCGGAAACGCCAGCGGTGGATTTGCCGATCCCGCGGACGGACAAAGTTTAGGCAGGACTACGGATTTGGACCGGACGGGTTCTCCACGCGATCGTGTGTGTTAAGCTCCAACGGGCAAAGCACATGTGTTCGCGTGGGGAACCCCTCGAGACGTGGGGCTTGTGTTTTTTTTTTATGCGCACGGTGACGTCATGGCTGCGCGCGGGGTTGGAATCCGGCAGGAGGGGTATCCCTGCCGGATGGTACCGTCCAAGGAGGGACGAGGTACACGTGCAGCTGCATGACGTCACGGGCAGGTGTAAAGTGCGCGAGCTCTGAGTTTCCGCGCTGGTGCTGCGCATGTAAAGAAAAAAAAAAAAAAAAAAAGCAAGCCTCACTTTCGGGTGCACAGGATTCCTGGGCAAGGGGTGGAAGACCCCCTTAACTAGGGCACAGGATGGAAACTAGTTCGGGGGAAGGGTTAGCTGAGCTCGACCAACTCCATGGGGCAGGGGTAAGTCCTCAGGAGTCCGTGGAATGGATTAGGTAGAGGGATTTAGTGAGCTTTAGGTTGGGAAATAAAATGATTTATTTGAGGACATGGACAGACTTATGAATGTGTAGAGGGGACGTAGCTTAGCTACGTAGTGTTAAAAGGAACGTGCTGTAGTATAAGGGATGACGTGGGAGCACGAGTTAGTTAGGGGAGGTAGTTAGAAGGATGGCAGAGTTCAGCGGTGAGTGTGTTGAAGAGTTGTTGGTGAGTGAAGGGGAAGCATGTGCTTGGTGAGTGAGTGAGGCCAGCGGGTCTGTGTGTATGGAGCGAATGGGGAATGCATGGTGCGATGAGTGATTGGGGGGAGGAGTGACTCCCGCCCAAGGGACCCCGGGGTCAGTGTAGAGTGAGTGAGCTGGGTTAGTCAAATTGAAAAATGGAGGTCGTTTTGTTGTTGGTGGGAAAGTAGGCTCGAGACCCATTTGGAGGGGTGCAGGAGCCCTGTTGACGGGCTTGGGAGCGTGGCTGCGAAAGGTATCGCTGAGTGGGTACCCCGGGCACCAGGCAAGTCGGCCGTGGTAGGCCAAGGGCCCATGGGGGGCCGGGATAGCGTAGTGGGCACGGGTGCGCCTGCTTGGTGCGGGGGCCCGGGGCGCCATTAGCCGCGTGGGCAGTGTTGTGGGCAAGGGTGACCCTCGGAAAGGGGCCTGGGAAGCCAGCCTGCCACGTGTGCGTTTCAGGGGAGGTGCCATGGGGGGCACTCCCCGGTGTTAGGGAGCTGGTAGGCTCGGAGGCAGTGTAGTGCCCGGGGGTGCCATAGCGGGAGATTCGGCAGAGGGTCGTGCCTGCCAAAGGGAGCCACGTGTCCCAGCCAGGAGACCGTGTGAGGGCACGGAGAGAAAATTGGGGGGCGAGGCCCGAAATTGTGAGGACACCAACACAGGCGACGGGAATCTGGGTTGTTCGAACCAATAGTTTAAGCGAGAGGCGCTTGTTGAAAGCCCCGGGGTAGTTTAACAGTTAAATGGTTAGGGTAGATTAGGAGATGTACCCCTCCGCACCATCCATCCCCTCGCTCTCGTTGTGGGCCGCTGGACCCACTTTGGGTTAGATCGCCGAACTCTGGGGAGGCCATCCTGAGGCTTCGTTGGGCCTCGACACAGGACGCTAGCTCTCACTTATTCCCCTCCGGGAAGGGAACGTAGGGGTTGGGAGTAGGCTCGGTGACAGGATAGGTTAGCCGAACAAGGACGATAAAGGGGGTTAGGGGACGATTTATAGTGGGGGAGTAAAAATAAAAACAACAAAAAAATAAGTTGGGGCTAAATTGGGGTTTGACAAATTAAGGGAGTGGGTATGTACAGTGACAGGCAAAGGCGATAGGTGGGAGGGAGACAGGTAGGTAGGTC